>NW_024412401.1:1004924-1123396 GCF_014898765.1 Herpailurus yagouaroundi
GAGCCCCGCGTCGGGCTCTGTGCTGACAGCTCAGAGCCTGGAGCCTGTTTCAGATTCTTTGTCTCCCTCTCTCTGACCCTCCCCCGTTCATGCTTTGTCTCTCTGTATCTCAAAAATAAATAAATTAAAAAATAAATAAATAAATAAATAATAAAATAAGTGATCAAAACTATTAAATCGGGGGCGCCTAGGTGGCTCAGTCGGTTGAGCGTCCCACTTCGGCTCAGGTCATGATCTCAGAGCTCGTGAGTTCGAGCCCCGCGTCGGGCTCTGTGCTGACAGCTCAGAGCCTGGAGCCTGCTTCGCTTCGGATTCTGTGTCTCCCTCTCTCTGCCCCTAACCCACTTGCATTCTGTCTCTGTCTGTCTCAAAAATAAATAAACATTAAAAAAAAACTATTAAATCGGAAATATACTAGCAAGATAGTATACTTTAGTGGCGGGGCCATCACATTTAGAATAAAAAAAAACCTAATTTCCACTTGGAGCCACAACACATATTAGTTTTGTCATTTTGATTGATCTATTTGACTTCTTGGTTTCACTTGACTTGTATCGGCAAAGCACATTATAAGACACCTACTTCTCCTGGAGGAGAGAATTTCTAATAATTTATAGGAATGGATGTGAAGACAATATTTTGGAACCACAAGTTAGAGTATATTTCCTAGTTTTTGGAATTAATGTTTTCTTGTTATAGTTCCTAACAAATCGTCATTTGTAGGTCTTTCAACCTCTTTCTATAGGTCAAAGTAAAGATGTTAGCTTTGGGTATATAACATATTGGTAAAAGCTGAATCATATTAAAACATGTTCTTCTTCCTCATTGCTTTATAAATCCTTTCACCCTGTTCAGTGCACTCCCCAATATTCCACACAGGGCTCATTGTGGACAATGAAGTATCCCTGTCATTTGCATGCCATTTGGAGAAAATGTCTTGTCACCAAACACTCTAAATTCTTCATATGTATGGTAGAAAAGCCACATGATTTTCATACTAAACTATAAAAGAATGCAACTTTTTTTTAATTTGTTTTTAAATTTTAGAGAGAGAGCATGAGCCCAACGGGAGGAGCAGAAAGAGAGAAAGAGAGAGACAGAGAGAGACAAAGAATATCTCATGGGGCTTTTTCCCATGACCTTAGGATCATGACCTGAGCCAAAATCAAGAGTTGGATGCTCAACGTACAAAGCCACCCAGGCACCCCTATGTTTGAACTTTAAAAAGACTTAAATAAACTATGAGCATTATGGCAATCATGAAACAGCAAACATCTTCGACTGGCTTTACTTAAGGCTTACCTAGGATTCATTTAAATGGTGTGCTGCTGGATAGTTACAATATATCTCTAATTCTAACTAGGCGATTTTTGTTTTTCAGTTTCTTGACTACTCTCGTTTATCTTCTACATGGTCTCAATATTTGCATAATCCTTGCGTTTTTACTTAATGAAAATCTCAATGTTTTCTGAAAGATAAATATAAGTTAAAGGTAATGAAATGTATTCCGTGAACTAATCCCTGTAAATAGATATCATATTTAGTTCTGGGCTATAAAAAGATTCAGAAAAAGTAAGGAAGCTATTATAACATATCTAATTAATTTCTCACTTCCACATCAATTTTAAATAGTGAGTATAAAAAGTCTGATATGGTAAGAAATTATATTTTATTGGATTAATTTTATGTAGATAGCAAATGCATGTGGGGTGAAGTCTTAAAATTTAAAATGTAATTTGGGTTTCTTTTCCTCATTAAAAAACTTAGAATTGGAATTTTATTGTATATTATACTCTATTATGAGTGATATTTTATGCCTAATATAAGAAAAGTTTGTAATAACTCTATCTTATTTCATAAACTAAATTAATGCCATAGAAAGAAAGCAACGTGGAGACAAAGAAAGAGTTAATTATCAACTTGGAGTTTTACTTTGCAAATACCATTGAAATTAAACAGCAAAGATACATGAGCAAATATAGAACCTGTCAATGATAATATGTGAGACAAACTTTAGACAGCAAATATTTAGATATGTAATGTTTATAAAAGGCAACAAAAAATACTATACAAAATAATTTAAGATAGAATTTTTTAAAGGTTAACCAGAATAAAGTAACACTAATGAATGCTAAAACATCTTTTAATTAAGACATTGAAGTTCAAGCACAAAGGAAAAAAATCTATAAACATCCAAGAAGACTCAAATTGGCTAAATAGAAAAAAGAAACAATAGCTTCACTTGACCAACAGACTTCTGGTAAACATTCAAGGCAAAATCACCAAAGGATGATTCTAAATGCAGATGGTAAAAAACTGTAATCAGTTTCAGTTATGCTTCAACAATGTTGTCCATGAGCATGAGCAACAGAACAATCTCAGATGTGCTTGGCTTGGCTAACAAACATATGTAACAACAAAACCCCGATCCTGAATCCCTAGGGTCTAAAGGATCACTACAAGAGAGTGAAGTATAATGTTGGCAAGTGAAACAACAGGTAAAGGTTTAACAGGAAAACATACAAAAGGCAGAGAAGAGATAAATGTAGTGATCTCATTTAAAGCTAAATACAGAGAAAGCAGCATTCAATAACATTACAAACACCAATTATATCAAATATGAGAATAGTGGGTACTGAATGATGGACGGAAAATGCATGAGTGCATGTTTTTCCTAGTGAAATAATGTAACATGTATAAAACTTAGGGAAAATGCCAAAACAAACTGGAAGACATAAAATAGTAATGGAAGAGAGTTACATTGTGTTGCTAAATTAATAGAACTGATAAGAAAATTTAAATATATACAATATTGTCTATCTACCCATTTACTCACCAAAATCCATACTTAACACTGGCAAAATCTTCATAAGAAGATAGTAATTATAACTTTTGGCTTGGAGTATCGGAAGCAAGCCTAAACCTAAGGAACAGTTCCATTTTTTTACAGTTTATTATGCATTTAGGGTTTGCTATTAATTTACAAGTAAATAATCTAAAATTAAGATGTTGGCTGGCAGAAAAGGAAAGGGAGTTACCTTGAAAACTACCTGCATGTTTCAAGTTTGGTCGTCCCAAAACAATTGCATGCCTTATGTGAACCTGATTCAGACACTGAAGAAGGGATCCGGATGTGAGTTATTTTACAAGGATCCACCCTCAAAAAAAAAAAAAAAAAAAAAAACGCATTGAGATCACTAGACCACTAGAAGACAGAGACTGTAAAGAAGAGATCATATGGTAAAGATGAGGAGGCATTGGCCTTATCAGGGAAGTATAGTCCAAAGTGCTCAGAAAAGAGATTTATGAGGAACCCAAAACAGTACCTTGTGAGAGAAAGCATCATCTTTGGTGCCCATGATCTGCCAGTCTGCATCTCCTCTAGTCTTATAGAGACTTTCCCATTAGGCCTAACCCCAGAGGCGCTACAGACAGCAGCTTGCAAGAGGGAAGGAAGCAAAGAGGACAAGAGAAGAGACCATTCTTTCCTCTGCACTCACTTCCACCTTCAAGCCTAAAGTGGCATTAACTTGGGTGAGGGATGACAGTAAATGATTTTGAGAGTAAGCTGGATTTGTTTATGACTTGAGACTTATTGCAAAAGCTCAAGATTTCATCCAGATGTTAAAAAGAAGGAAAAAAGCAAGTCAAAGAAGCAAGTTAAAAGGATCAACTGTAAAACTGAATAAATTTGCTTTAGCTCATATTTTATCAAGACCAGCTTATTCAGTGCACTATTAAAAAAATAGAATAAATATTGGCCAAAAAAACAAACAAATAAACAAAGGTTCCAATATTTTTCTAGGAATACACAAAACATAGAAGGAAGAAGTAATTTTCTTTTAACTCATTTCCATAGTGTTTAGAAATGGAACATCTATAACTGTAATTAGCATTAATACCTGTTAATAAATATCCTCTGTCAGAGAAAAATGGAAGCAAAGACTTTACTCAAAAGTATTATAATACGGCAGAGAATCCAGAATACCAGTTGACTTGAACTCTATTGAAACGAAAGCCTAGAAATTTTTTTTTTTTTTTTTTTTTTTTTTTGAGAGAGAGATTGAGAACAGGGGAGATGGGTAGAGGGAAAGAGAGAAATAATCTCAAGCAGGCTCCATGCTTAGTGCAGAGCCCAACACAGGACTTGATCCCAAGACCCTGGGATCATGACCTGAGCTGAAATCAAGAGTGGAACACTCAGGGATATCTGCATGACTCGGTTAACCTCGGACTCTTGATTTTGGCTCAAGTCATGATCTCACAGTTCTGTGAGTTCAAGCCCCATGCTGACAGCATGGAGCCTGCTTGGGATTCTCTCTTTCCCTATCTCTCTCTCTCTCTGCCCCTCCTGCACGTGCTCTCTCTTTCACTCAAAAATAAATAAATAAATAAACAAACAAACAAATAAATAAATTTAAAATAAAAAAGTGGGATGCTCAACTTATTGAACCACCCCAGTGCCTTGTGGGATATTTTTAATAGCTGGAGCAGGACGATCCTAGGCCACCTGTGTTTGTCAATTGGTCTTTCCCAAAAGACCAGCAAACTTCACAATTGGAGATCAGTTTATAGCCTGTAACAAGGCATCCACCGAAGTTAGGATCCTAGCCTCCCATCAAGACCCTGAGATAGGGGCACTATCTCCTTTGTTTATTACATTTCAAAGAGACATCTCTGAGTACTTGAGAAAGGCAATCCCGGGTTGTAAAACTGGAAGGAGGCTTTTAAAATGATTTCTATCTCAAAGGGACAGAGAAAAAAAATTACAATTAATTTTTTAAAAAGTAAATCCTCTAAGAAAAGGAAAGAGACTGTATATTAATACATAAACTGGCTTTTATGCATTAATATGAGATGGACTGGCACCTTTCTACAAGTGAATCAATCTTAATACTCAAATTTCACTTTGCTACACTTTTCATTCAATTAGCTATCACACACTTGGAGATGAAAGGATCAAACCGAACAACTCCAATGCATTTACGTAAATAAATCCAATATTAAATAATTTGAAAAGCAGAAAAAAATGTGTTCTTAACGCAATATTTTAGTATCAAACCTCCAGATCTAAAATAGTCTCTACTGAGATTCAAATAAGTGACCTGGAAGATCAAATGCCAGAATCATCTCAACCGTAAGACAAAAATATAAATGCCTGAAATGAGCAATAATTATTTCACTTTTTCTGTGAATAAATTTGAGGTTTACCAGGTTTTTTTAAAATGTTTATTTATTTTTGAGACAGAGAGAAAGCAGAAAAGTGCACACACATGTTAGGGAGGGGCAGAGACAGAGAGAGAGGGACAGAAGATTCAAAGCTTGCTGACACAGCAATTCCAATGTGGGGCTTGAACTCACAAACCACAAGGTCATGACACAAACTGAAGTCAGATGCTCAGCTGCCTGAGCCACCCAGGTTTCCCAAGATCTACCAGTTTTAATTCAATTTATAGCTTCTGTCCTTTCTCTAACGCTTTTAATCAGATGTATAGTTTTATTTTTATTGTAAGCAATATTTCAACTATTTCCCTCACAAGATACATTTTTCTCCATCCATTGCCATTGAATTCCTCCCCCTTGTCTTCCTCTAATGAATTAAAATATTTTGTAAATATTTATTTTTTTAGTCTTCCTTTTCCCAAATTTATCTCCCATGAGTCTGTACCATTGCAAAAGCAAACAATCAAACAAAAACAAAAATAACTTTTTGCATGTTTAAGGATATGGGATTTAATTCAGGGAAGTAGGTTTAAGGAAAAGGGTTGGATAGGAGTGGGGCTGAGGAGACTATGCAGGATGCTGTTGCCTTTTGCAACTGACTTAGGTGATACCATCTTTGGGTCTAGCTGCTCTTGACATTGAAGGTGTTCTGCCAACAGACACGTTTCCCCAACCTTTGCGAGAACACAAATAGAGAAAGCACCATAAAGCAAAGTCTGCTGCACAAATTTGGCAAGTGAATGCATTTAATGGACATTTATTTCATTCAAGTATGTTGCAAAGGAGGATGAGACATTTTGTTTTACCTATTCAGTCTCCGGTCTACATGAAAACTTATGAGAAAGAAGTAGAAATGGGTACTAAATGCTAATTGATTGTTTGAATTATAGTAAAGCCATTGTCTACTCAACATTTAAATATACTAACCTACTTACCCCAAAATTTTAACATGAGAATAACAATAGAAACAACATAATGCATCTTTTGCTCAAGAAAAAGAAATTGCTCAATCTCTCCCCAAAACGGATGAGCAAAGTTATATCAACCTTTGTCATTCTTTCTGCGTGAGGGTTATTCTCCTTCTGGCTAACTACAATCCCCCACTACATATTCTATAATTTAAAAGATAAGTTATATAATTAGTCACCAATAACAATCTTTATATAAATTAACTGGTGAAAGGAATAACAGGAGAAAAAGATAATTGCTTTATATACAAAATATATACAAACACAGCAAGGTAAAAATACACACACAACACACACATATGGATAACTATTATATTCTTTATTTTTGTATTTTGTCATAATCTTATTTATAATGGTCTCTTACTGCTTATTTCATGCGCCCTAAGTTCTGAAATAGCTCCTTCAGTCAATCAGTGATCTTTAACTGATGGTGCAACTCAAATGATTATATATGAAATATCTGAGTGTTGAGTATCAATTTGAGTTGAGTGTAGTTACTTATTAATTTTTACCACTGTTTATGGCAGTACTCAGAGTTATCACAAATAGTTCCCTAGACTCCAGATATATTCCTACTCCCAAAACCCCTTCCCTCGATAGTCATTCATTATCCCAGATAATGTAGTAACCTTCATTGTGCCCTGTTTGTTCAATGACATGAGGTATCTATATTTGGGAGGAGCAGACCTCAACCTTCAGTTCTGTGGAACCATTGTTTTGCCTACTAATTAAACATCTTCCTGAGTATAAAGGCCTCTGGATGAACAAAGTCTAAAGATTCATCAGGAGAAGAAACAATGTAGAAATGGGTCATTAGCTGTAATGGTGAAAAAAGCCAATTCTACTTCTATCCCTTGGCTTTCAGGTCCATGCATATTGGCCATGAGGTAAATAATCCCATCTATAACTTTCTGGCTTAGACTACAAACTATAACCTTCAAAAAAGTACCCAAACTTTATGATATGTGGCTCTGTCTCATATTTTATGGAGTCTTTGAAAAGAAAGCATACCAGTATTCTTAGGCCAACTCTTTCTCAGTGAATTAATTATATAAAAAATAAAGGAGAGGAAAAAAAATCATTGCATCGTAAGAGTATGTGATAAAATTCAACAGAGCAGTCTAAAACAAACCCCTAAATATCACTGGACCAGAAGGCAATTAGGCAAGTATAACAAAGACAGGCACCAATAGCCTAAAGGAAGTAATATGCACAATGGTAACACAATAAACTGCTTTGTTTAAAATAATTATCCAGGCCAGTATGCCTACTATCATCTTCATGGTTTAACACGTCCTTGGAGAATTTGGCAAATAAAAGTTGAAACAAAGTGACCGACATCAACTTCAGAAAATATAAAATCTCTGTTTTGCTAAATTAAAAGATGAAAACCTAGAAAATTCCCAGGTTAGGGTTGCTAGAATGAAGAAAATTTGCCTTAATTTTAACCTAAATATTAGGAATGAAATGGATAAAAATATTCCACTAGCAACAACGAAATAATACAATAAAATACTTGAAAATACTTAAGAAGTGGGGTGCCTGGCTGACTCAGTTGGTTGAGTGTCTGACTTAGGCTCTAGTCATGATCTCATGGCTTGTGGGCTTTAGCCCGGCATCTGGCTCTATGCTAACAGCTCGGAGCTTGGAGCCTGCTTGGGATCCTGTCTCCCTGACTCTTGCTCTATCACTCTGTCTGTCAAAAATAAGTAAATGTTAAAAAAAAAAAAAAAAAAAAAAAACTTACAGAAAAAAAATAAAAAACAAAGAAAACACTTAAGAAGAGATACTCAGATAAGACAGTATCTATGCAACAATTATAAAGCCATTGGTAGATATAAAATAATACCTAAAACCAAATGTAAAGTTATTTATAGAAAATACTTAGATATCATCATAAAAATGTAAGTTCTCAATTAATATAAGCATTTGATGGTATTTGATAGTATTTTGGTAGTATAAAACTATCTATTTCCTTATTCTTTATGTACGAAACCATCTTTAATCTTTGAGTAAACCTTCTTTATTCTATATAAAACCCTATTCTTTGAGTATTAAACCATCTTTATTCCCTTAATCTTTGAGGATGGATCTGAGAGACACAATTTCAGGACTGCACAGAACTTGAGTCAAATAGGCTGTGGGTGTTGCAAAACACCAGGAGATGAAAATGGAAAAACCTTGGACAAGACCTTGACTTTGTCTAGGGTCTGACAGTGACAGGTAAGTTTAAATTCCCAAGGATTATCTAATGTAGATGCTGCTGGAATTAAAGTTGGGCCAAGGGAAAGTGATAGAGTGTAGCAGAAGTATCCACAACAAAAATTGGGGATTAAATAAATTTAAATAACAATGCTACTAAACCGTTCAGTGGACAATTTCCTTAAAAAGATATTTCCTTAAAAAAGACAGGAGCACCTGGATGGCTCAGCCAGTAGAGCATGTGACTCTTGATCTCAGGGTTGTATAAAAAATATTTTTAAGAAGAAGATGTTAAAATATAGAGAGTAGACACTAATCAAATTAACTTAGGACTCATGTAGGAATATACAAATCAATGAAACTGAATAGAGAAGCCAGAACTAAATTTCCAAATATGACATATTAATATAGAGGAATACAGCAAGTTTGATTCAGCAGAGATTATGGACATTTTCATAAATGATAGCAGACACATGATATTCAACAGGAAGGAAGAAAAATGAATTCCTTGTCTTCATCATAGTGAAAATTAAAATCCAGGTGAATAAAATATTTAAATATTCTTAAAGAGTATGAAGATGTTACAAGGAAATCAGACACCGTGTGAATTATTTTGAGTATAGAAAGCCTTTTCTAATCAAGACTAAAAATCAAGACGCTATTAAAAAATAGATATTGATGAGAATAGATATAAATAATGTCAATGAGCAAAAACAGAACAAAAATATTGTATCACAGCAGACAAAATTTCTATATTATCCAAATTACTTAAGAAACTTATAACATAAATGAATAATGAATATAATAAAAATGACAGAGATGAATTGATATTACAAAAAGGAAAATATTTTTAAAATTGATAAGAAATGAATAGATGCTCCATTTAAAGAGTAATCAAAGATAATTAGAGTTACTTTGCAATATCTTGAAAATGGAAATATATTTCAAAAGTAGAGAACATTCAGGTAGTGTACTTTGTATATTTGTCAATTACAAAGTAGTTAAATAAATTCATATTTATTGTTACATTGTTCCAAGAAATGGAAACAAAATGGACAAGAGAGAAATAAATTTGAAGCAAACTGCAAAAAGGTACCTTAGCCAAATTAGGAAAGGAATTTAAAAATGTAAATGATGTTGTTAACTAACTAGAATTTAGATAAAAATTTAAAAAGAAAAAAAAGAAAGAAAGAAGGATGTACAGTAAGATTTATCTACAAGGATATTTATTGCAGTGTTGTTTATACTAGTGAAAAACTGAACATAAACAAAACCAAATTGAAATGTTTAAAAAGACAAGAATGGTGAAAGATTTTGTTAATCTGTAAATGGAATACTGGTACCGGTCAGACGTTAAACTGTGGTTGTAAGTGAATAAAAAAAGGTAAGCTATTCACTTTCTAGAAAATTTATGATGACAATTATGTAGATAGTTTTGAGAAAAGACAAACATTTGTGGTAATTATCATGGCTCATCTGTGTGTAGAGATGTGAGGCTGTGTTGACATGATTGGAGTAGGTGCAGGTGGATGATGTACCCACTGAGAAAAACAGTGTATATATGACATGAATTCAGTTAACTAAAGAGTAAGATTGGAATGAGATTATATATGATTGTATGAATAATTAACTTTCTCATGTTAAGTTTTTCTTGCTAAGAACTGAGCGTGGTTCATTCAGTTAAACATCAGCTCTTGATTTCAGCTCAGGTCATGATCTCACTGTTCATGAGATCAGCTGCACATGGGGCCCTGGGTTGACAAAGTGTGGTTTGGTTGAGATTCTCTCTCTCCATCTCTCTCTCTGACCCTGGGACCCTCACTCACACTCTCTCCTAAAAAAAAAAATAAATTCATATGTAGGTGGATAGATAGATAGATAGATCATACAAATTTTAGAACATGTATGCTGGAATATAATATAATAATTGTTATTGGTATTTTTCTGATTATATAAGCTAAATATATTATTAAAATTAATAATGACTTTTTAAAAAAGTGATTCCAAATTTTATTTGAAATATTACATTTAATAGAATAACAAAATCTGAACCAAAAAAAGTGATAATGAGTAAATCAAATACTCCAAATATGTAAATATTACATATTTATATTGAAAAGAATATGACGATCTTTCAGAAACAGAAAGGAAAATCAATGAAATGGAATACGAAGCAAAAAAAGGAAGTTATTGGCATATATAATGTAATGTATAATAAATGTGGCAGTTTAAATCATTTGAGAAAAGATGCACTATTGTAGGTAATATTGAGACTTTTTGTTGGTTGTTTGAATCATGAAGCTCGACTTTTCTCATTATACTACAGAAAGTGAGGAAGAAAAGAAGGAGGGAAGGAAGGAAGGAAAGAAGGAAGGAAGGAAGGAAGGGAGAAGAGGGCAGAAAGGAAAGATATGTCATATTTAAATATAAAAATGAAACGTTAAGAGTATTTAAGTGAATTATATTTTTTTGGAAATATAAATTATATATTGGGAAATATATATTATATATTGGCATATAATATATATATGTTATATATAATTGGAAAGTCCTTTTATTATTGTACAAATATCAATAAATTGCAAAGGAAATTATTAATAAACTTGACTACTACAAATGTGTTAAACATACGAAACATATATAAAGCTAAAGAAAATGTTAACAATGATAGATAAATGCGACAGTTCCCTCTGGATTTTGCAATTTCAGTTATTTTTAATTTTCTTTATTATGTTTGGTAGATTCTCCTTCTATAGTATATTAGTTAAAAGGCAGTATATTAGTTTCCATGGGTTTCTATAACAATATCCCACAAACTAGATGGCTTCACACAACAGAAATCTATTCTCTCACAGTTCTGGGGACCAGAAAATTTCAATCAAGGTGTTTGCTCTGAAGGAGAATCTGTTTCATTTCTCCTAGCATTTGGTGGTTGCTGGTAATAGTTGACATTCCTTGGCTTAAAGACACATCACCACATTCTCTGTTTACCTTCACATGTGTGCCTGTATCTCGGGGTCTCTTACATGGATACTATGGTTGGATTTAGGGCCCACACTAGTGCAACATGGCCTCATCTTAACTTGATTACATCTGCAAATACCCAATTTCCAAGTAAAGGCATTTTCATAGATGCAGAGATTAGGATTGCAGCATATCATTTTATTTATTTATATGTGTATGTATGTATGTATTTTGAGAGAGCACAACTAGGGGAGGAGCAGAAAGAGAAGGAGAGAGAGAAAGAGTCCCAAGCAGGCTCATCACTGTCAGTGAAAAGCCCGAGGTGGGGCTGGAACTCACCAACCATGAGATCATGACCGGAGCAGAAATCGGGAGTCAGATGTGTGACTGACTGAGCCATTCAGGCACCCTTCAACATATTTTAAAGGACACAATTCAACTCAACACACAAAATAACAGAAATATAGGTAATTTATATGGTAATTTATTCCCCAAAAAGCAATGTTAGTCTTCTGTTTCTGTCATTATCACACTCAGAGTTTATGGAACACGAGTAATTAATAAAAGTAAATACTGATATCTTTACCCATTAAGGCACCTTTTGAAACCATTCATCTTGACTTTTGTCCCTCAGTTTATTATGCATTGAAGTTATCAATACATTAGGTACACTGGATAGGTAAATTATTTTATAGATACATGGAATGGCCATGCACTGTGTGCATACATGTTCATATGCAAGAAAAGAGTATACCTAAAATACCCGCCATGTATCTAAAAATTGCTTTCAGGGTGAGAGGAAACTTTTGGAGTTGATGGATATGTTTATGACGTAAATTGCGGTGATGGTTTCACAGATCAGCTCTTGCTCTAAACTGTTGCTCTAAACTCATCAAGTTGTGCACATTAAATATAAACAGCTTTTTGTATGTTGCCTCAATAAAGGGGTTTTGAAAAATTGCTTTGAGGGGCCCTTGGGTAGCTCTTGATTTCAGCTCAGGTCATGATCCCAGGGTCATGGGATTGAGCCCTGTGTTGGGCTCCACACTCAGCGTGGAGCCTACTTGAGATTCTCTCCCTTAAATAAAAAAGAAAAAATGCTTTGAGGTATTCGTTCTTTCATGTGGTGTTTTCTTTAAAAAATAATCTAGAGTCTCTAAAAAAACAAAACAAAACACCGTTTTGTTTTTTGTGTTTTTTTGTATTATATTGTTTCGTCTTCAAAAATGCTCTTAACGCCCCCATCTCCGTAGTGCACTTACTTTCACACATTCTCAGTTTCTAAGTGGCCTGTGGCACGTTTACATGTACAGCTTCAGGTGTTTTTCTGTATCACAATAAATAAATATCAATATGCCCTGTAAGAGGTTACATAAATATTTTTAACCTTTTGAAACCTGAGTTACTAATTCCATATTCTAGAGATTTTTCTCACTGGTATTTGCCGCAGTGGAACCATGAATATTAGAATACAGTGTTCACAGATAAGTTATTTTTAAATATTCTTTTAATTCTTTTCCCTTTTTGTATTTTGAGAGAGAGAACTGAGAGCGTGTGTGTGAACCAGGCGCCAGGTGTCCAGCGTGGGGCCGCTCTCCAGGTTTCATGTCACAACTGTGAGATCATGACCTGAGCAGAAGTCAACTGTTGGTAGCTCAACTGACTGAGCCACCCGGGTGCCCCCTGTGAAAATTCTTTTTTTTTTTTTTTATTTTTTTTAACGTTTATTTATTTTTGAGACAGAGAGAGACAGAGCATGAACGGGGGAGGGTCAGAGAGAGAGGGAGACACGGAATCTGAAACAGGCTCCAGGCTCTGAGCTGTCAGCACAGAGCCCAACGCGCAGGGCTCGAACTCATGGACCCTGAGATCATGACCTGAGCCGAAGTCGGCCGCTTAACCGACTGAGCCACCCAGGTGCCCCATAAATTCTTAATAAGAAAACTTAATAAGAAAATTCTTCACAAGAATAATGGAAGATGATGCTTGTTTATTGTTAACTGTACATAAATTAATTTTCTGGAATAATGAAGGGGAATAGTTACCAACAGCATCATTTTTTACCACGATTTTTTAGCATTGCAGAGCCAACTGTGGACTCACTGATGCGTCCTAAAAATCCTTGCTGAGGGAACGCTGCCCAGAAAACCCACAGAGGGCCTTGCTTCAGGGTGTGCCTGATGCCAGAGAACAGAGGGGATGTGGGAGCCCCTGTCAATCACCCAGAGGTCTGTGTTTGATCTGAATAGAGAGCTCTCCTTGCTAAGAGCTCCAGTCCCTTTGTCCCTCACAGGCATGCTTTTATCGCCAAACCTCATGACAGAGGAAAAAAAAGTGCAGGGGTACCCCTCTTTGGAATTCGGTTTTTAGTGCAGCTGTGCACAGATTTAAAAATCATTCTTTGATTTTTCAATTTACTATCTTCTAAGACTGATAATGCTTGAGGGCTGTGCGGAAGAGAGATTAGAGACAGGTAATAGAAACGACAACAGGAGAAGCGACACTTGTTTTCTGCTATGGTCAACATGAAAAATTGTCCTACTTTGATGAATGGAAACCTGGTGTGCTGAGAAACACAGAAATGTGAAAAAATGTAAATTAAATGGCCCTTTTATATTCAAAAGAAAATTCAAGTTAGGTTTAGAACTGGGTTCTCTCCAGATGCAACTGAACGCCAAACACTGTGTATCCCCAAAGAAACATTTTCTATAGACAGAAAAAAGGAATGAGGTCTATATCTTTCTTTCTTTCTTTTTTAATGCTGTGCAGCAAAACTTTTGGAAGCTGTTTGTTTTTATGTACCATAACTGCTAGAAGAGCATTCCCCACAGTGTACTTTGAGAAACTCTTGCTTTCTGAGAAATATTGCAAGGAGCTTCTAGCCACCTTGCCAATTAAAACAAATGTTAGTAACATATTTTTTCTAATAATTTGTTTTTAACATATACGTGATTACTTTTATGCTTATCCTCTAGTTATCTGGAAAACAGCCCTCTGGAAAATCCAGAGCATAAAGGAAACATGGAAAGATAGCCTGCTGATTTGAAGTCACATGTTTTGAGAGACAGACTAACACATAAAGTGCGTTCACTACATGCTACGCCCTGATCAGAAGTTCTTCGCATGTATTAATTCCTCTTATCCTCACAATGTAAGGTACATGTTGAATTAATTAAACATGGAGATCACTACACTGAGATGCCTGTAATGCCATAGCAGCCTATGGAAGCAAATAAAATCTAAACCTGTCAATGCTTCTTGGTTATGAAGTTAAAACCTAAGGATAGATAACCAGTCACAATCAGCCAACTAGGCTTTAAGCTGCAGCCAATCAAATAATTTCCTTGCTTTGCTTTTTGCCTCTTCCCTACAAAAGTCTTTCTCCAGCTCCTTGGGGTGGACCATTGCTAACTACTTCTGCTTTGGTGCTGCCTGATTTGAATTCATTTTTGCTCAAATAAACTCTCAAAACTTTTAATACGCTTCAGTTTCTATTTTAACATAGGTAATTTAACGATTACCATTTCACAAAAATAAATAAATAAATAATAAATAAATTAATTAATTAATTAATAATAAAAGGAAGCAATCCACCCCTTAGTGGAAAGAACAGAAATTTCGATAAATGGATCAGAATAAAGAGGCCAAAAGTAAACCCCTGCAAATACTCATTGTATAATTTATTGTATTTAATTATTCATTTACAATGAAGGCACAAAGTGGCTAGATTTAATTAGAAAATGATAGTCTTTTCAACAAAAAGGGTAGAAACAATTGAACCTCCAGATGCAAAGCTTGAATCTCAATGTGGAAGAATGAAACATAAAAGAAAATATGTGTGCCTTTAGATTTAGCAAAGAGTATCTAATTATGTCACCAAAAACATGATGCATGAAAGAAAAAAATGATAATTTGAATCTTATCAAAATTAAAAACTTTTGTATCACCACACAGTTAAGAGAATGAAGAGATAAAGTGAAGATGAGGAGAAAATATATATAAATCACATATATGACTAAGGCTATAAATCCAGAGTATGTAAATAACTGTTGAAATCAACAGTAAGATGATATAAACAGATAAACTACAAAAAATATGAAAAGACATTTTGACAAAGAGGATATACATTATGGGTGGCCAATAAACATATGAAAATATTCTTAACATCGTGTCTTACTAAGGAAATGCAAATTGAAGGAAAAATGAGATACTGGTACCTACCTACTCATTAGAATATTTTAAAAATACGATAAAACTGATAATAAACAGTGCTGACAAGGATGTGGACAAACTGAAAGCTATGCATGGTTGGTGACAAGGTCAAAGATTATAGGCATTTGAAAGAGAGTTTGGCTGTTTCCTGATTTATTTTTAAGCTTTGTTCTTTAATAACTTTTAAAAATGGTATTATATTTTGAAATATATTTTTTGCACAAAGGAATTTACATAAGACTTGTTTTCACTAAGAAATATAACCTCATGATGCTTCATTTCACAAGCTCCTCTTGTGGGTGCATAATGTCATCTTAAAAGTTTCCTTGGATTAAATAATTTTAAGAAAAGCTAGCAAGGAATAACAAGAAGAGAAAGAAATATAATCTGAGCCATGAGCAGGAAGGAATGGGCTTTTGTATATGGAGTGACATACGAAACGAGCAATGATGTTCACAGTGTGTCACCATAGATTTATGCTAAAATTACCAAGAGATATATTCAGAAGTTGCCTTTCCCTTGTTCAATTTTCCCACTTGCCTTGTACTTCTCAAGTGCTCTGGGAGTATCGAAGACAATCTGAGTTCAAGTTGAGGTACAAAAGCTCAAAGGACTCCATTTTAACTTTTTTTTTTATTGTTTATTTATTTTTGAGAGAGAGAGAGGCAGAATGTGAGCTGCAGATGGGCAGAGAGAGAGGGAAACACAGAATCGGAAGCAAGTTCCAGGCTCCGAGCTGTCAGCACAGAGCCCTGTGTGGGGCTCGAACTCACAAACCCTAAGATCATGACCTGAGCAGAGGTTGGACTCTTAACCTACTGAGTTACCCAGGTGCCCCTACGTTCACTGCTTTTTGATACTTACGTTATATTAACTACTTTCAGATATCCAAAATTATTTTGACATATTTGATTTTCAAATTCAAAAAGTAATGGAGAACTCACAAGCATGTAAATGTAGAAACAAAAATATTTTCCTGGTATTGGGTAGATGTATAGTGTAAAGCAATGTCAGTAAATCATTTGTAGATGGATAATGTCGTTGGGATTTAAAGATGGGATCTATAATTTACCTGCTTTGCAGGTAACTATGGTAAATAAAGAAGAATATAGTTCTGTGGTAGAAAAAGCCTGACACTGAAATTTCAAAACAGACATCATTTCTAATATATTGTTTTCAAAGCACCCTGCTTTAGTTGTTCATCCGTGTTTTGATTTCTGCTCTCTGTTGGGAATGTAAAAAAACGTTTGAAAATGTTGATTTTTTTTTCATGAAGATAGCAGGGTGCCATTTATAACTCCCCAATAAATACAATTTATGTAAAATAGCTAATATGAGAGACAAGGCAGCAAATAGCTGATTCAATTCCCTCACAAGATCCTTCATCCTTGTGTAAAATAACACAAGCCAAGAAGGAAACTCCCTGTGGCGTAACATAAGTATCAATTATTCATTTGATTAGTGCAAACTGGCATGAATGACATTATTTGACAAAAAGCTTTTGTTTATATGAGTGAAAGAAAATGAAAAAGAAATCAAATAACTTGAATAGAAAGTCTTTATTTACATAAGAAGCTTATGAAATCCATCCATGTTTTCAAGGTAAAGCTTCCATCAATGTATATTTATGGTTATTTAGATTTCCTTTCTCTAGATGCATTTCCTGGAAAGAAGACATCTCAGCTTGCTGATTCCAAGAGCTATTTTTGCTTGAGATACAAAGGCTTTTGATTCTATTTTTTAAAAAATATTTCCTGCATTAGAGAGGATATATAGAGATAAAATAACAGCCATAAATTACAAAATAATCCAGAAATCAAACAAAATGAAATGCAACAAGGGGAATTTCTTTTGCTGTATTTCATTTTTAATAATAATTTTTGTGGATAAGATGTTATAGGTTTTCATTTTAAAAAATCCTAAAAAAGCAGAATGATATTTCAAGTAATTAGACACTAATTGCATTTAAATTTGTATGTCTGCAGTCTCTATTAGTCTAAATAGTCTCATTAAATTGGGATTTTTTTTTTCTCTTTTCTCTTCTTTCTCTCCCTTTCTATTCAAAAATCACTTTCCTGGGGCACCTGGGTGTCTCAGTCGGTTAAGCATCCGACTTCAGCTCAGGTCATGATCTCATGGTTCGTGGGTTTGGGCCCCACATTGGGCTCTGTGCTGACAACTCAGAGCCTGGAGCCTGCTTTGGATTCTGTGTCCCCTTCTCTCTCTGCCCCTCCCCTGCTCCCATTCTCTCTCTCTCTCTCTCTCACTCTCTCTCTCAAAAGTAAATAAATATTAAAAAAATTAAAAAAATCACTTCCTTGGGTGCCCGGCTGGCTCAGTCATTGAGCATCCAACTCTTGATTTCAGTTCAGGTCATGATACCGTGGTCATGGGGTTGAGGCCCACATCAGGCTCCATGCTGAGTGTGGAGCCTGCTTAAGATTCTCTTTCTCTCACTCTCTCCCTCTGTCCCCTCCCCTGTGTGTACATGCTCTCTAAAACACACACACACACACACACACACACACACACACAAAACATTTCCTCACATCTTCAAAAACTCTTACAAAAAGCATAGCTTAATTGACCTCTATTCATTACTTCCTAGTTTTATAAGTTACCTAGTTAACATGTCTATTTCCAAATTTTCACTTTTACAAATAGTACAAAATATTTTAGTCATCATTTATTATGCTTATAGAATGAATTACTAAAATTTAATTATTAATAAACATATGAATGTTGTTATCACTTATTTTATATTGGCAGAGTAAGCTCAAAAACTTATGAAAATGTATAATTACAGGTTTCCTACAATTGCCGATTTCTTGATGTATGATTATAAATTATATACATAGAAAGATAAATAATCTTTGTTTCCTCAAAAGGGAAATGTAATTTATCTATTTAAAAAATTTTTAATGTTTATTTTTGAGAGAGAGAGAGAGAGAGAGAGAGGGAGAGGGAGATACAGAATCCAGAGCAGGTTCTAGGCTCTGAGATGTCAGCACAGAGCCTGATGTGGGGCTCCGACCCATGAACCGCAAGATCATGACCTGAGCTGAAGTTGGAAGCTCAACTGACTGAACCACCCAGGTGCTCCAGGAAAATGTAATTTATAATTACTTTAATTTTTAAACAAATTATCACTTTTGAATTTTAACATTTTTAAATTTATTATTGGAAAATTTTATCTTATCAAGAGTTTGTTGATACATTTTTATGAGTATTCTCCTTTCTTTTTTATGATTTGCAAGTTCTTGTCTTTGTTTTTTTAACATTTTTAAAGTTTATTTATTTATTTTGAGAGAGAGAGAGAGAGAGAGAGAGACAGTGTGAGTGGGGGAGGAGCAGATCAAGAGGGAGAGAGAATCCCCAGCAAGCTGCACATCAAACTCATGAAACCATGAGATCATGACCTGAGCTGAAACCAAGATTCAGATGGTTAACCGACTGAGCCATCCAGGCTCCCCGTCATTTGTAATCTCTGAATTTACAGATGTCAGTTTGGTGTCACAGATGTTACAAACATTTTGTTTTCAATAAGCCACCATTTTATTTGTACTTTAATTTTTTTTATCATACTGTATAGTAATGTTTATGTGTTTACTGAGTTGTTTTTTTGGACCCAGAGACAAGTTTTTGCTTGTTTGTTTGTTTTGTTGTGTGTTTTAAGAGAAAAGGCTTTTGTGGTTTGTCATATAATGTATATTGATGTAATATTTGGCAAAGCTGATTCAGATATTCTATTATGTTCATCACCTATATTCTTTTTTTTAAAGTTTTTAAATGTTTGTTTATTTATTTATTTATTTATTGTTTGAGAGAAAGAGGGAGCGAGAACATGACTGAGGGAGGAACAGAGAGAGAAGAAGACAGAAAATCCAAGCAGGCTCTGCGCTGTCAGCACAAAGCACGATGTGGGGACTGGAACACTCGAGCTGTGAACTCATGAGCTAAGCCAAAGTTGGACGTTCCCATCACCTATATTGCTTATCTAAAACTTACCTATTTGATATAACAAAATTCAAAGAGATGTGCTGAAAACAATTAATATTTTGTTTTCTATATCTAAGTTGTATTTTGCATACTTGAAAATCTTTTAGTTTCATAGAAAAACAAAAACAAGTCAAAACTATTATAACTCAATAGTAACTTAATAGTAATAGTAATAGTAATAGTATGTTTTACCTATAAACATAATAAAAAAATCTTAAATTATAAGTTACAGTTAATCAAATCTTATATGATAGAAGGAAAATAATTTATTGGAATTCATGATTTGCAACAGAAAATCCATCACTGATATTCAATAAAAAAAAAATTATGATCATTTTCACTGATGGAGAAAAGCAATTTGATGAGTTTTCACACATCTTGTTTGTAGGTATCTTCATTTGGATTCCTCAAATGCTGAGCCTGAGGCAGGGACTTGGGGACAGGACATTAATTTAGGAGATGATCCCAGGAAGATAGAATGAGAGAGTGGGAAGTGAAGCACAAAGGATAAAAAATTGATAAAGAATGTGTAATGGAGCTGATTAATGCCATCTGCAACTAGACATTGCAGGCCTTTTGTAAGGAATTTTATGAAATATGACTTCAAATAGTTCTTCCAAAGGATGAGAGACGATGCTAGAAGATGAATTCTTAGCGTCTAACAATTTCCCATGCTCCTAATGTATGAAAAATATCCTATCATCAGGTTGATACTAATGAAACTAAAAATAAAATCTATTCCTGAATAATATAGCACATCAAACTATGGTAAGTCAACAATTCCAAGTGATCTCTGACCATAAGAAGAATCCTTTCATTGTAAAGTTCTCACCTTCTCAAGAAAAAAAAAGTATCTTTTATACATATCATGCTTCTTTCATATTGATTATAAAATCAAAATCCTCTGCTTTTTGAGATATTATGCCAGTTAGTTATCATCAATAGTTAAAATGAGATGATTTCAATGCAATTAATGCAATTATTTTCAAAGAGAACATAATGGCATAATTATCTAAATGAACAAACTATCTTGTTCTCAGCTGAATTTTGTGAAAGCAAAAAGATCATTTAAATGGCCATGAAGCCTACATGAAAATGAATATGGATTGTTTTTTCTTCTTACCAAGAGCAGTGGTGGCTTATTTTCTTCATTTTTCTTCACAGTTTTCATGGCATTTGAAAGCTGAGTGTGCATTCCGTGCAATCAATCACAGGAGTAGAGGCTGCAATGGGGAAACAAAGCAAAAGCAAATGAAGTGCCAGCATTTACAAGAAAAGGTGGTAACCGTTAAAGAATGAAAAAGAGGAAAAAGGAGGTACAAGAAAAAGGAAACTCGCGGGAGGAGAATTTGTTACTTCCTCACAATAGGCCTTAAATACTTCAAACTATTATTTACAAAAACAAGCATATTAACATGTTAAATATGCCATACCTTCTTTGATAGGTTCTTACTGATATATGCCTGTGGTCTCAATACTTGTTCATTTGAACTGAAGATCTTTCATATGGCATAAATATTTTTTCTGAAAATAATTTTGAGTTTTCTCTGCCCATTTTCATCTCCTTGTCCATTATCAGTTTTTTTTTTTTTTCTAGAAGATATTATCACCTTGGAATTGCTCTTCTCCCTTATAACTCCAATCTTGTTCCTCCAATTTCCTTAAATCTGATTTAATGAATTAATACATTCTCAAATTTTGTGAAAATGTCTCATAAGGTAATTCCAAAAGTGATTTTAAAAAAATTTACAGGTCTAATGTGTACATAGGAAATCCAATAGAATCTGTAGATAAACTCTCACAATTAGTAAGTAATTTTACCAAAGACTTCTTAGGCATAAGGTTAATTTTCAAAAGTCAATTTTACCAGAGAGGAAATATAACAAATAAAAATTTTAAATACTATTTTATGATAGCATAAAAAATATTTTGCACTTTGAAGTAAATGTAACAAAATCACATTCTATTTTCATTATGGACTGTGGTTTCTTGGGTGTATTCACATTTTGAAAATGTAGCCACCTGTACACTTATGAATTGTGTGCTTTCAGTAAAAATGTTTTTCTTTAAAAATTGTATGTGGGGGCGCCTGGGTGGCGCAGTCGGTTAAGCGTCCGACTTCAGCCAGGTCACGATCTCGCGGTCCGTGAGTTCGAGCCCCGCGTCGGGCTCTGGGCTGATGGCTCAGAGTCTGGAGCCTGTTTCCGATTCTGTGTCTCCCTCTCTCTCTGCCCCTCCCCTGTTCATGCTCTGTCTCTCTCTGTCCCAAAAATAAATAAACGTTGAAAAAAAATTTTTTTTAAATTGTATGTGAACCTCCCACAGGTTAGATGGAATTATGATTTATGATTATAGTAGAAATGGTAAATCTTTGTTGGAAATCAAAGAAATAGCATAATATATAATGTGGTTATTGTACATTTAGATAATGTGAAAGTACATTAAAAATAAAAATTCACGGCGATATTTCTTATTTATGCTGTCCTAAATATTTCCCAGATTGTATTTAGCAGCGGCAGGTATACAACCACTATATTCACTTATTTCAAAAAGTATAATTGAATAATTTATTTTACATATGCATTTCATACTTAAATTTTGAAGTATCTTGGTAGTAATTATTTTGATCAGTTGCAGATTTTGTTCATATTGTATTGCTAAGACCTGATTATTTTGTAAAATGTATAGCATTTTAAACGTCGATATGAAGCTTTATGTTGCATAATATCCCATCATAGGCTTTATATTTTTACAAGTGGAAAATTAAATTTAAAGCATCTGTGGACATTTGCCGGCATACTGTGAGTATAAGTAAGGTTGGGTGATTATTATTAGTCTTTAGTATGAAAGAGCATTAACTTAAGTTCATTTTAAATGAAATTTAAACAACCTGTTCCGTGAATTCTAAAGCAATTGAGATTTCTCACTTTCTAACATCTCTTCCAAATAAAGTCAGTATAAAAAAAGTATTCTGTGAAGTAGGTGTCACCTGATGTGATAAAATAAACAACACTAACAGAAGTGAAATTCATTAAAAAAGCATCAGCCATCCATTTTAAGAGAGAAAATTAGGGCATTAAAGTGTTATAGTAGTGTTTTATAAAAGCAGTAGTAGCTAAGGAAGAGGAAAAAGACAAAGTTTTCTCCAAAAAATTCTTGAATGCCTTACAAAACATAAATTTTCTAAATCAATAAGACCATGAGTCTGAAGGGAAACCTTTTTTCTCTCCTTGTGGTTGGATTTTTTAAATCTATTAGCAGCTAGATAGCGTAAACAAAGTTTGTGCTTTAGATTTATCACCCTTGCCACTCCCTCTAACTGACAGCCAGGCACATGTAATATGGCATGCACATGTATGTGCAGACACAGACACTTGGAGTTTGGCACTGAGAATCAGACGAATTGGCATTTATGTGAGTTACAATTGTAGAACCGAATTGTTGAATGACGGGATAATCACTGGATAGGACAGAGGCCCTGAGAAAACGTTTCATCTAACTATAGCTCATCGAGGGTTCCTACCTCATGCTATAAGTCAAAAGAAGAAGGAAGAGAAAGAAAGGAGGATGTATACATATATATCTAATTATATATAATTAGAAAAGATAACTATATATAATATATATTTTAACACACACACACACACACACACACACACACACACACACACAATGTTAGAAAAAGAAAGGAGGAAAAGAGAAAGAAGAATGTTATTTTTAATGTACCACCTCCACTGCAATGTAACATGTGGTCTGATCATTTGAAGACAGATTTACGCTTTTCACAATTCGGGTTATTCTTTCATTCTGCAAAGAGGTAAACAGTAAAACTAAAAATTGCTATTTTTATACTAATAGAGTTTCACGAAGGGCACAGGAGAAAATGAATTTCACTCTAAATATGTTACCAAACGTGTCACAGACAAATTTTGAGGATTGCATTGTTTCAATAAAAGAGAAAGAAAGAAAACAAGCACACATGAAAACCCTACCTATGCCTGTCATGATGATTTACAGTATGCCTAGTGTCTTCTATAATTACTAATTGTCTAGTCAAATACAGTGAAGTTAAATTTAACTGGAGAAACTAAATAAGAAATTGCAAGGTATCGCAGCCTAACTTTTTAAACAAAAGAACTAGGTAAGTTATAAAACTGTTTATTCTTAATTGAGAAGGGAATAACTTTGAAAATGTAATTATGTGTAGATATTACATATTTCATACAATTATGCTCACATAATCAAATTAAGCATTCTATAGCCCTTTAAAGTTTTTAAAACTTAACTTTTTCTAATGCTTATCTCACAAGACCCAGTAAAATAAGTATAATTCTGCATGGCTATTTAAGATAAGAGAATGAGGTCTTAATGAGTTTATGTAACTTACCTAAAATCAAATGGAAATAATGTTTTAGAATATGACCCCACATTTTATGAGTTTCTTCTCTTTCATTGATTAGAGAGAGGAAAAAGGGAAATGGGAAAGAGAGAGGAGAGAAAGAGAGAGAGATTGCATATGTGCATACACACATGCCTATGCTGGTATATAGAAAAGAGAGATAAATGGATTTTGGTGAGAACTGGGAAAACTTAAGAATAGTGATATGGGTGAGGTGATGACAAGCAGGAGACTGTGGTTAAAATACAATGTAAATAAATCAAAGTGAATATGCTCAGGATAGCTGAGCAATATATTCTCAGGTAAGAAACTTATAATGATGCTACTCATTCCAACTAACAGGATAAAAACACCTTCTATATAAATAAAACAAGATAGTATGTAAAGACAGTATGTAAAAAAAAGGGAATAATTTTTTTAGGTTTATTCATTCATTTTGAGAAAGAAAGACAGCAGGGGAGGAGAGAGGGGCAGAAAGAAAGGGAGAGAGAGAGAGAATCCCAAGCAAGCTCCACACCATCAGCACAGAACCCCATGTGAGACTCGAACCCACGAACTGTAAGATCACAACCTGTGCTGAAATCAAGAGTCAGATTGCTTAACCCAGGTCTCCCAGAAATAACTTTGATCTGTGGAACACAATGTGCATTAAGAATAAAGATGTGGGGCACCTGGGTGGTTCAGTCGGTTAAGCGGCCGACTTCGGCTCAGGTCATGATCTCGCGGTCCATGAGTTCGAGCCCCGAGTCCGGTTCTGTGCTGACAGCTGGGAGCCTGGAGCCTGTTTTGGAATCTGTGTCTCCCTCTCTCTGACCCTCCCCCATTCATGTCTGTCTCTCCCTGTCTCAAAAAATAAATGAAAAAAAAAAACGTTAAAAAAAAAAGAATAAAGATGTATAATTGAACAGTCAGAGACAAATAGGCCTTGACGGGAGTACTATTTAAAATAAGCAACCATTATCTTGCAGAGAATATAGAAGCACACCAGGTGACAGCTAGTGTGCTATTCCTAGACATGGAAACAAGGCCATATCGAACTTTCCAGTCCAGCAAATCCTCCAGCTTAATACACCTGTATAAATGAACCCTGGTGAAATCAGCAAAGAAACCACTCAACCAACACACACAATAATAAGAAACAATAAATTTTGTTGTTCACAGCAAGTAAGCTTTGGGCTCCTTCGTTTTGTAGCAATTGAAAAATTCATACGCTAACTGAGCCAGGCATAGAATAAAAATAAAATAATTTGTGGAGGTTTACCTTTGATAAATCTACGTTGGTCACCTACATTCACTGTGACAATCACTGATTACAACGATATAGAAGACAGAATGTTTTGCCATTGTAGAACTACCATATGATCCAGCAATTCCACTTCTGGAGATATATCCAAAGGAAATGAAAACACTGTGTTGAAAAGATATCTGTATCCCCACGTGTATCACAGCATTATTTACAATAGCCAAAACATGGAAACGACATAAGCATCCATCAATGGACAAATGGGTTAAGAAGCTGTTCATATGTACAATGGAATATCCTTCAGCCATAAAAAAAGAAGGAAATCCTGCCATTTGGGCCAACATGGTTGGGACTTGTAGGTTTTATGCAGAGTGAAATAAAACTGATAAAGAAAGGCAAATACTGTATTATCTCACTTTTATGTGGAATATAAAAAAATAAAAAACTTACAAAAAGATCAGATTTGTAGTTATCAGAGGCAGGGAGATGGGGGTATTACAGGAAGGTGGCCAACAGATACAAAATTCGAGTTATAAGATCAGTAAGTAGTAAAGATGCAATGTACCGCATAATGACTATAGCTAATATTGCTGTATGGAGTATGTGAAAGCCGTAAAGAGAGTATATTCTAGGAGTTCTCATCACAAGAACTGTATGACATGATGCCTGTTAACTAATTTCATTGTGGTGATCATTTTATAATATACGCAAGTCAAATCATTATGCTGTACACAAGCTTATACATGCTGTATGACAATTACATCTCAATAAAACTGAAAAAAAAATAAAAAGAGACTAGGAAGATGGCAGAGTAGGAGCTTACCTACTCTCAGATTTACCTACTTTAGGCTCTACTCTCAGAGCTTACCTCATCCCACGATACAACTAGATAACACTCACATCAGCGTAAATAACCCAGAAAATGACCTGAAGACTGCCAGAACAAACTCCACAATGAAAGGTACAGAAGAAGCCACACTGAAGAGGGTAAAAGAGGAAAGACATGGTGGGAAAGCCTGGAGGGTGATAGGAAACTGAGTCCTCCCACTTAAAGAGACAGCACAATAAATAGCCTGAGGAGATACAGCACAGAAGTCCAGTTTGAAAAACACCTGAGGCATACAGGAAGGAGGGTGTTTACTCTTCTCAGAGCATATCCCAGAGGGACAGAGATCACTAGAAGAGTCTTCTAGAAGCAAAGGAGCCAGCAGGCACCATTTCCTTCTCCTACCTCCACCACATGAACACAGGGCCACCTGTGGGAGCTAGCTTAGCCCCCACCCTCACTACCTAACTTAAACCAAACCCTGCTCCCAGACTGCCCCCTGCTTCAGTGGAGTCGCCCTTTCCAGTCATGCTTGCCTCAGTCCTCACACTGCAGGTCCCCTCCCCAGAAGACCAGCATAAACCTTGCCAACCCACCTCTCCTGACCCATGTGCTTTCCAGGGCCTCGTTCCAAGCATCAGTGGCAGGGCCCTCCCGTGGAAGTCCAGCCTGCACCTTGTTAACACTGGACACCCCTCTGCACGCCCTTTGCAGATCGGCCCAGGCCGGCCCTGATTCTGGAAGCAGCAGCACAAGGTCTCCTTTTGCAGAGGAGGCAGGCACCTTGTTAAAATTGTGTGACTGGTCCTGACCAGCCTGGTCCCTGCAATGACCGCATGTCCCCTCTCACCAGTGTGCAGATCCTGCAGGCACTCTACGTCCCACCCCCTCCAAAATGCTTTTTGGCTGGAGGCCATCCAAACCCTGGCCACAAGCCTGGCAGTGTGCAATGAAGCCAACAGGGGCCAACACCACTCCAGAGTGACTCCTGCCTTGGTGAGAGGGGAAGATACGCACACACAGCAGACAGACTGAAACCCCAGCAGTGGGCTGGGGACTAGTTGGTAGACTTGTAGGCCCTGCCCACCAATGAAAACTTCTGAAAGGACAACACAAGGAAAGCACCCTGCAATTTGGTGCTACTGGATCTCCAGCAAAAGCCTAGTCAGACTAATCTCAAGCCCAGGGTGGCCCCAGAATGGTCCACTAACAACAAGAGGACCAACAGATAGCCACAATGAGCAAAGAGAATCACTGCAGATGACTGGACTGAAGGAAGAAACAGCCGAGACACAACAGCAGGCTGCATGCAACACACACAGGAGACGCCCCTGAGGCATCAGGTTCTGGTGAATAGGGATATTGCACTGCAGGGCACTGAGGGGTTCTTCTTCATAAGGCCATTATTTTCAAGAGCAGGAGATGAAGTTGACTTCCCTAATACACAGCAACAGACTCAGAGAGGTAGACAAAATGAGGAGACGGAGGAATGTGTCTCAAATAAAAGGACAAGGCAAAACCACAGCAAGAAAACTAAGTCAAATGGATATGAATTCTTGAGGGAGAATTTAAATAAACAAAATCACAAATGAAAGAGGAAAACCAACAACACCACAGAAATACGAACAAGTGTAGGAGAATATTATAAAATTATATGCCAACAAATTGGACAACCTAAAAGAAATGGATAAATTCCTAGAAGCATATACCTTCCCAAAACTGAATCAGGAAGAAATAGAAAATTTGAACAGACTGATAACCAGCAATGAAATTATATCACTAATCAAAAAATTCCAACAAATGAAAGTCCAGGGCCAGATGGCTTCACAGGTGAATTCTACCAAACATTTGAAGGTTAATACGTATTCTCAATATTTTGCAGAAAACAGAAGAACGAAAACTTCTAAATTCATCCTATGAGGCCAACGTTACCCTCATACTAAAACCAGATAAAGGTACCACAAAAAAGGAGAACAACAGGCCAATGTCTCTGATGAACAAATATGTAAAAATCCTCAACAAAATATTGGCAAACTTAATCCAACAATACATTAAAAAAAAATCATTCACTACCATCAAGGAGGATTTATTCCCAGAATGCAAGGATAGTTCAATATACATAAATCAATCAATATGATACATCACATCAATAAGAAAAGGATAAAAACCATATGATCAGGGTGCCTGCGTGACTTAGGCAGTTAAGCATCCAACTTCAGCTCAGGTTTTGATCTCATAGTTCATGGGTTTGAGCCTCCCATCGGTCTCTGTGCTGACAGCTCAGAGCCTGGAGTCTGCTTCAGAGTCTGTGTCTCCCTGTCTCTCTCTCCCTCCCCCACTCACACACTATATCTCTCTCAAATATAAAACAAGATTAAAAAAATTAGGGGCACCTGGGTGGCTCAGTCAGTGAAGTGTCCAACTTCCGCTCAGGTCATGATCTCACAGTCCGGGAGTTTGAGCCCCGCCTCAGGCTCTGTGCTGACAGCTCAGAGGCTGGAGCTTACTTCGGATTCTGTGTCTCTCTCTCTCTCTCTGCCCCTCCCCTGCTCATGCTCTGCCTCTCCCTGTCTCAAAAATAAATAAAAACAGGGGCGCCTGGGTGGCGCAGTCGGTTAAGCCTCCGACTTCAGCCAGGTCACGATCTCACGGTCCGTGAGTTCGAGCCCCGCGTCGGGCTCTGGGCTGATGGCTCAGAGCCTGGACCCTGTTTCTGATTCTGTGTCTCCCTCTCTCTCTGCCCCTCCCCCGTTCATGCTCTGTCTCTCTCTGTCCCAAAAAAATAAATAAACGCTAAAAAAAAAAAATTAAAAAAAAATAAATAAAAACATTAAAAAATAAATAAATTAAATAAACTTGAATTAAAAAAAAACAAACATATGATCATTCAGTAGATGCAGAAAAAGCATTTGACAAAGTACAACATCCATTCATGATAAAATCTCTCAACCAAGTTCTCTTTAGAGGGAACATAACTCACATAATAAAGACCTTATATGAAAAACCCACAGCGAATACCTTCTTCAATGGGGAAAAAACTGGGAACTTTTCCCCTAAGGTCAGGGTCAGACAAGTATGTCCAGTCTCTCTATGTTTAATCAAAATAGTACTAAAAGTCCTAGCCACAGCAATCAGACAAGATAAAGGAATAAAAGGCATCCAAACTGGTAAGGAGGAAGTACAATGTTTAATATTTAAAGATGACTTAATAGTATATATATAGAAATCCCCCCAAAAAAGAAAGATAAAAAACCCTGAAGAAGTCACCAAAACACTACCAGAACAGATAAATGAATTCAGTTAGGTACAGGATACAAAATAAATGTACAGAATTGATTTCATTTTTATACACTAATAATAAAGCAGAAGAAAGAGAAATTTAAAAGATCCCATTTATAATTGCACCCAAAATAATAAAATAGCTAGGAATAAACTTAATTAAAATACCTGTATTCTGAAAATTATATTGATGAGAGAAATTGAAGATGACCAAAGAACTAAAGGCACTCTATGCTCATGGATTGAAAGAACAAATATTGTTAAAATGTCTAATTACCCAAAGCAATCCACAGATACAATGCAATTCCTATCAAAATATCCAAAGCATTTTTCACAGAAATAGAATAAACAATTCTCACATGTATATGGAACCACAAAAGACCATGAATGGACAAAGCAATCTTGAAAAAGAAAGGCAAAGATGTAGGCAACACAATTCCAGACTTCAAGTTCTATTACAAAGCCGTAGTAATCAAAACAGTACAGTATGGTCACAAAAATAGACATTCAGATCCATAGAACAGAATAGAAAGCCCCAAAATAAACCCACAATTATATAATTAATCTTTGAGAAAGAAAACCATAATATGCAATAGAAAAAAGGCAGTATCTTCAATAACTCATGTTGGGAAAACTGGATGGTGACACGCAATGAGTGAAACTGGGCCACTTTCTTATGCCATACATAAAAATAAATTCAAAATGGCTTATGGACCTCAATGTGAGACCTAAAGCCATAAAAATCCTATAAAAGAACACAGAGAATAGTTTTTCTGACACCAGTCATGATAACATCTTTCTAGATATGTCTTTAAGGCAAGGGAAACAAAAGCAAAAGAAACTATTGGAGCAACATAAAAATAAAAGCTGCACAGCAATGGAAACAACCAACACAACTAAAAGACAACTTACTGAATGTAGAAGGCATTTTCAAATGACATAGCTGATGAATGGTAAGTGTCCAAAATATATAAAAAAAAACTGTAAATCTCAATACCCAAAAAACAATTAAGCCAATTAAAAACTGGACAGAAGACATGAACAGACATTTCTCCAAAGAAGACATACAAGATGGTCAACAAACACATGAGAAGATGTTCATCATTACTCAGCACCAGGGAAATGCAAATATAAAGCACAGTGACGTGTCACTGAGTACCAGCCAGAATGGCTAAAATTAAAAACTTGAGAAACAAGAAGTGTTGGCGAAGATGCAGAGAAAAAAATGAACCCTCGTGCAATGTTGGCCAAATGCAAACTGGAGCAGCCAGTATGGAAAATAGTATGGAGGTGCCTCAAAAATTTAAAAATAGAACTACCCTATCACCCAGTAATAGCACTACTGGGTATTTACACAAAGAATACACAACCACTAATTTGAAGTGATAGGTGCGCCCCTGTATTTATTGCGGCACCATTTTCAATAGTCAAACCATGGAAGCTGCCCAAGTGGCCACTGGTAGAGGAACGGATAAAGAAAATGTGGTAGATATATACAGTGAGGTATTCTTCAGCCATAAAACTGAATGAGATCTTGCTGTTTGCAACAGTATGGATGGATCTAATGAGTAAAATGCTAAGCAGAATAAGTCAGAGAAAGACGAGTAGCATACGATTTTACCCATATGTGGAATTTAAGAAGCAAAACAAATGGCCAAAGGGAAAACAAAGAGAAAGAGACAAACCAAAAAACAGACCCTTAAAGATGGACAACAAACTGACGATTACCAGAGTGGAGGTGGGTGGAGGGATGGGTGAAATAAGTAAAGGGATTAAAAGTGCACTTATCTTGATGAGCACTAGTAATGTGAAATTTTTGAATCAGCATATTGTACGCCTGAAACTAATATAACATTATACACTGGAAAAAATAATAGCTAAAATAAATAATAAATAAAAATTTAGAGAAGACAAAAAAAAAAAAACTGAAAAGAAAAAATGAAGGAAATCTTATTGCCAATGAAGCAAATGTCTCTCCCTTGTCCCACATTTCCAGCTTTATCCCAATTATGTTTTGACAGATGGTACAAGACAACACCTCTTGTTCCAAAGCAGAATGAAATTTTTCCTACCAGTGTTGTAGAGGAATAGATTTAGTTTCTTCCTTTCACCATTAGTAATGTTATAGAGACCAAACAATGAATTTGGGGTAAGGGAGCCAAGTGGCTGTGTGGGAACTCCAAAGTAATATCAAGACAGATACAATATCTACCTTGTTTCCAGCTGACCTTTTCACATTCAGGAGCATTAAACTAGGAAATGTTAAATTCCTCAGGGTGTCAGTTAGTAAGGAGAGTAGACATAGGATCCTGTCTGTTGTGAGACTGGAATATATTTATGAGCTCCCAGCTTAGCACATTTGAAAATAAAGCTTCTAAAAGACAGATACCAACTGAAACGACAGTAAGTAGCCTGACCAGGGTTTAGTCAAGACAAGACAAAGGGTAAGAACTGGGCAGTTGTGAACGTGTTGTCAGGAGTCCAGAGTAAAGGAGATAGAAGGGGTGGTGACTGGTAATTCTTCTATTTTGGGGGGAAAAAAAGGTTCATGGAAAGGGGGAAAGGGATTGATAGTCTCACCCAAATATGATTTGCTTGAAACAATTATAACCGAATGAATAAAGGGAGACAGACGGGAGGGCAGATGAGAGATTTAGAAGCATAGCAATCTAAGTGGTCTGGAGAAGAATTGTGATTGTTCATTTTATTTTCCATAGTACATCCATCCTTCTTTTTACCTATCAAAACTTCCATTTAGAATTCAAACTCAATGAATTTCTAAACTAACATTTAGAAATATAAACTTATTTCATCTGGAAGCCATTCCCTGCATCCAAGGTTTAGCTCTTTTCCCTTTCTCAAAACATTTGTTAATTCTGAATAACTTGATGAAAGCATTTAAAAAATATAGTTTGGATTAACTGGTTTAGATTCTTTTTTTTCTTTTTCTCAATATATTGGTTTCCTTGGTATCACAAATTATTATTTTTGTAATAATAATTTATTATTATATAATAACATTATATAATAGCTAACTATGGCTGGTCCATTGATATTCAACATATGTCATTTTTGTTGTTGTTATTGATATGCCTTACATTGTCATCTTCACAGGGCTCTGAGAAAAACATATTTTTATTGAAAAGTATTTGTACAGAGGAGCACTACCAACATTGTAGTTTCTATTATATATTGTTAAATAAAAAATAAATACACCTTTTAGAATGTGACCTTAATAAGGAATAATTCTATTTGTTTACATATTAAAAATCCACTTGGGCAATTAACTTTTACTTTCCACTATTATTGAACTGAAGTAAGCAGTGTAATTAATGAATTATTTTTGTCACTAAAACAAAAAAGCTTTGGCAGAAATAACATATTCTCTGCTCTACTCTAGCTTGATGACATTCACAGAATGCTTGGTTATTTGCAGATGGGTGAACCAGAAGAATGCAAGAGTTATGCAGGTTTTAGCAGTCCTACAGAGGTCATTTCTAATCTAAGACTTTGTCCCCTTACAGGGAGTTTCAAGGATTCTTAACCCCATGCCTGTGATCCTAGCTATATGCACAACGCCGAGCACAAAATATAACCTCAATAAATAGGTTACAATCTGAAGAAATGATTGCAATTCTATTACTTATTCTTAAGAAAGTTAAGTCCATTTCCAGGTATTTATATTTCACACAGGGAGCAAATTATTATAAATGGTGTTTGGTAAATTAAAGCCTAGTGATCCCTCAAGATTTTATATATTTTTTATCCTTATATTATGCCTAAATAATAGGCATATCAGGGATATCACTAATTAATATGGATTATTAATTTCAGATAAAAATAAAATGAAATCCCTTAGGTCCCATGTTGCATAAATGTAGAATGTGGAACCATGTCTTTAAATGTTATTTTTCTATTAGGCCTTTGCCATGAGATTTGCTTCTCTAACCTTTTTTTTTTTGTTTCCTACCTATTTCTCTTCCTCAAAGGAACACTTTGAAAATTAGTTGTACTTCTGTAAATATGATTTAGATTCCTTAGAGAGAAAGCACTCAGAATATGGAATATGAAATACATTTATTCAGTAAATTGTTACATCAAATCATAATCTAATTTTTTTTCAACGTTTATTTATTTATTTTTAGGACAGAGAGAGACAGAGCATGAACGGGGGAGGGGCAGAGAGAGAGGGAGACACAGAATTGGAAACAGGCTCCAGGCTCTGAGCCATCAGCCCAGAGCCCGACGCGGGGATCGAACTCACTCACGGACCGCGAGATCGTGACCTGGCTGAAGTCGGACGCTTAACCGACTGCGCCACCCAGGCGCCCCAATCAAATCATAATCTAGAAAGATGTTTATTGAGTTTGTAAAGTGCAGAAACCATAAATATATCAACTTAAAACAAAATCTTATAAAAGCAATTTAAAAGGAAATCGGCCCCATTAATATTGTCTTTTTAAAGCCTTAACATTAACTTTAGCAGCTGGTGTCCATTTATATTTGTAATTTCAATTACATAATGTAGGCTAAATTGATTATATTTTAATTTTGTTGTATTAGTGGTTTTCCATAAGAATCTTATATAGTGATATTCCTTTCCTTTCACAAACACAATTATTACAAATTTCTCCAGTTTTATAAACATTTCCAATTTATGATGCCTGGCTAAATAGAGAGCTGTGCTCCTCCTCAGACTTAAATTAGAAAAGAAATTTAATAATTCACTATAGTGCTAAAGAATTGTGAAGATTATTATGAGAACTTTAGGCATGAGAATTTCTCCATGCATAAAAAACTCGAGAAATCAGATTGAATGTAAAATTCAATAAAACTGATTAATTAACAGCCCTGTGTCAGCCAAACAAAAGACCTCAGAATAAAGTAGTTTACAGCCTAAACAGTGGCCAGAATAAGTCAAGATCTAAGATAGGAAATGAGCACTGGAGTAGTGGTACAATTAGTTAATTAAATGAAAGGCTGTGTGTGGCATGACCAACACTGTCTCTCCTCTCAGGACGGCTAGTGCCCAGTGTTTTCTAAAGGGATAAAGCTACAAGCCGCTTCCAAAAGTGTCAATTTTGAAATGGGAGAAGTGCAATGCCTTAAGCAATAAAAACCACTGTTAGAGCAAAGAAACTCCACACCCAGAATATAACCTACTAACAGAAAATTTGCTTTGCCACACACCCAGCAATGGATATCAAGTTTTCATAGGAATCTGTATTTTTTTTGTCAGGGGAACAGAGATTATCATCTGTGAATGAACAAATACATTTAAATTATCAATACTATTTAAACTAAATAGTCATTTATAAACATGAATAACCAATGTAGCTAGAAAAATACATATATAAATATATAAAATGCAAATATACATGGAAAGTATATGTGAGTGTGTGCATGTGTGTGTGTGTGTGTGTATTGCAAATATCCATATTTATATCTGATTCATTTAAATAGGATTAGCCTAAAGTGCCTGGGTGGCTCAGTCGGTTGAGTGTCTGACTCTTGATTTCTGTTCAGATCATGATTCCAGGGTCTTGAGATCAAGCCCTATGTCAGGCTCCGCACTGAGCTTAGAGACTGCTTGGGATTCTCTCTCTCTCCCTCTGACCCTCTTTCCTGTTTGCTCTCTCTCTCTCTCCCCCAAATAAATAAATAAATAAATAAATAAATAAATAGAATTAGACTATCAACATCTTTTTATATATGAAAAATACATAATCACAAATTTTCATTGTTTTTGTCTCTTTCCATGAAAAAGAAAAAAGTGTCAGTCATCTACTTCTGATTTAAAAAAACAAATCTCATAACTTCTTAAATTGCTCATGAAATAGAGATTTTAATTTTTAGTAGGGCAACATATTACTAAGTAAACCAAGACAAATTATAGGCTTCTTGGGAAGAATTAAAAATTACCCATGAAACAAAGGTATAATCTTTATATTTTGTGTGTGTCAGGAGGCTGTTGTTAGAAATAACTTCTACAAGAATAGTTTTATGATATCAAATCAACTTTCTGCATCTATATGGGGAGAAGAGGTAATTTCTCATTTTTATCTTGTGAGATTTCTTTCACAGGTAGATAGGAAAGCCTGTGGCTTTTAAAACCTCAAGGGTTGGGATTCCATTAATTAGCCATGAGACTCAAACAAAACATGACTAAGAAACTGGAAGCCTAAAATGTGGAGAGAAAAAGAGTAGAATCAGTCTATGAACAAATGGATTATAGAAAATGGAATATTTTACAAGCATAGCCTTTGAAAATGTTGCTAAAAACTTAAATAGGTGGATGGTATTTTTATAAGAATTTATTTTAAGCCTCAGCCTAGTTAATGAATATTAAAACAGAGATTTTTACAACTAAGTTTGATAGTACAAAATAGAGAAAGCTGAGTTTCTCTACCTAATACTTTGGGACAACATTTTTAGGGGGTGTTTTTTACTTTTATTCCCGATAAAAAGGAGTTAGAAATTAGAGATGGGAAAGAATCAGAGAAGGAAGAGGGAGCTTCAGATAGCTGAGAAATAGGACAGGAAGCTTGAAACTGACAGTAGACATTGCCAAAAGGATTTCAAAAATCTAGGATACCTAACAGTAAAATTCAGTTGCTTCTTGCCTACAGATCATTCTGGTGGTAATTTGACCACCTAGTTTCAAATCCCAGCGCTGCTGTCTAGCTGTATGACCCTGGAAAGCCACTTAAACTCTCTCTTCTCATCTCTCATTTGTAAAATGGTGATAATCTTGGGACCTACTTCATAGAGTTGTTGTTAGGACTCATGGACCTAACACATTTAAAAATGTTACAACCGTGCCTCTAAACATTTGGAACATATCCAGACTGCTTTTAATTCTGTATATTCTCTTGCAGCTGAGATTGCACAGTAAGCATACAGTACCCTAAATGGTAGATTTGGGGCTATTTTGTAGTAGGTGAGGGGTAAGCCACTGCCATATAATCCTCTCTTTGACATCAGTGCTGGGTCTTCAGCCTTTGGCTACTTCTGAAGACACTTGTTTCGCTGCTGTTGTTATTAGATTCTAATACATACCTTGTATCTCTGTGCTAACCTTTCCCTGAGTTAGCTTATGTGGTCTGTGTTCTTGACTTAAAAAATACCATGACTAAAACAGTTACCCTCCATGACAAGAATGAGTGCAGCCATGTTGGCCTCTTTCAAAGATCTCGGCCTGAAAACTAAGTTACCATACATTAATTTGAGCAATCTGATATACGTATACAGGTAATTCATAAGTCTGATCATTTTTTTTCTGTATATTCAAGGATATTTCAATGGGAGAATGAGAAAATATAGCATTTCGCAATACAGATGTTTCCAAGGTTTGCTTTTCTGTTGATTTCTGTTTATGTATAGAAGCATGACCCATCAGCAGTTTTGTATTGATTGCTTAGTTTTCTGCCAACAATGTCTGTGACTGAGCCAAAATGACTAAGCTATGTCATGCAGTATAGACAGATAATATGCATTTAGATGTTTTGAAGATCCTGCTGAAGTTCTATCTGTTCCTTAACTAATTTGAAGATGGATGGAGGACTGAGTATGGAATTGATAGTAATACTAATAACTACAACACTGGTTTTGTTTTTGGCAACCAAACATTGGGATTCCTGATACACAAATGCTAAGAAAACCTATATATATATATCTCCTACCTGACTATCTCCTACCTGACTTGGGAGAATAATTCTTATGTACTGGTTAATACCACCAAGTACTCCTAGAAAAAAATAGGAGAGCAAAAGTTACCCTATGCAGTGTTGCTTTTCATCGTGTGAAGAATTTGTATGTTCACTTAGCTATGGTCAATTTTAATATATAAAAGAAACAAGGTTTTAAATGAGGCTTTTAGGATGAAAAGGAAAATATGATGACTTTAGAAGAAAAGGTTAAAGAAAATATTATATGAGAAGATTTACCCATATACAATAATTCAACTTCAAAGTTTAAAGCTTTGTATAATACTTCAGGGGTGCACAGATGCTCTTGCTCCTAGAGCCTTTCCATGGATCCCCTTGGGATAACCTCCATAATATTGAATCTCCTGCATCCAAATCCAAATAAGTTTGACACGTATTTAATTGTGGTCATCATACAGCCTGAGAAACCTTTGTTCTAATACTATCTTATCACTGAGTAGTGATTATGGTGCTGTGAACATGGTCACATAAAATATGTGGGGCCCAAATAGGGAAAGTACCTGAATTAAGACCACTTCATAAAGAAGCAAACTGAGGAATTTCAGGCTCAAAACCAAAACTTCATGATTTTTTCTTCTTCCATGATGTACAGTTGAATTAATTATCAAGTTTTATCTCAGAATACAACTAGAATCATGTCAGCCTGGAAAATATTTGTAGGATATATAATCAAATGACCTGAAGTAATATCAACACACCTACTGGGTGTCTAACCTTGACCAATGTAACTAACATATTGACCATCTGAGGTAGGGTGATTTTAATGTGTGCCTAGATAAATTAAGATTTTGCTTTACATAACTATATGTTATAAACCAGTTACAAATTAGGACACAAAGCCATGCTGGAAAACAGTTTGATCTAAAACCCTGGAGTTATTACAGTGAAGAAAAATGGGAACTACCTCCTGCCCTCATGGGGCTTACATCCGTACAGGGTAGGGTATACAGGCAAGCAAACAAACAAAATCAGTAAGCAAAATACGTGATGCACTTGATAATGATAGGTGTTAAGGAGAAAAGCAACACGGGAAGAAACGAGGAATGTAGTAAGAGTAGACATTTTAAATTGGTAGTCAGGGATGTCTTCACTGAGATTGTCACGTTTGAATGAAAACCTGAAGGAAATGAGGGAAAAGAGCAAGTGCACAGTCCAGACCCACAGGAATTGCTTTCCAGGCTTGTGGCCCAGGAACTCCCAGGAGATCAGGATGACTGGAGCAGAGCAGGTAAGGGGAAGATGAAAAGAGAGGAAACAGTGGACCAGACCCTGTGGATCCTTGTGCCTGTTGGTTGAAAGAAGACAACTCTTTGAGAGATACCTATAGAGTACTGAAACACAGCTCAGTACCCTGCTCATGTGCTATGGTGGTTAGAATGATAAAAGTCCCTTGAGAATGGCTAATACATGGTCATAATTTTGCTGCAGGTTATCACTAGAGAAAACCAGTGAGGAGATACCTGAATGTAGTAATCATTGCCTGGAAGTACAGGTGAGGAACAAGAATTCCTTAGCTTTGTCTCCATGGGCCATGAATTGCCTGGGGCTGAAAAGAAAGTTATCAAATCCACTGGCATTTTGTTTTTATACATATGAGTTGACATTCCATTATAAGGATGACTGAAAAAAAAATGGAGATTTTCTTTAGCCAAAAGATAGCATTTTCTCTTCCATAGGTACTTTTCATTACAGATAAAAAGATAAGGGGCGCCTGGGTGGCACAGTCGGTTAAGCGTCCGACTTCGGCCAGGTCACGATCTCGCGGTCCGTGAGTTCCAGCCCGCGTCGGGCTCTGGGCTGATGGCTCGGAGCCTGGAGCCTGTTTCCGATTCTGTGTCTCCCTCTCTCTCTGCCCCTCCCCCGTTCATGCTCTGTCTCTCTCTGTCGTAAAAATAAATAAACGTTGAAAAAAAAAATTAAAAAAAAAAAAAGATAAGTATGACAAGATTCATGGCCCAAAAGAATTTTCAATCTAATGGACTGATTCTTTTGGCCAAATAGGCACTAAATAGGGAATTACTCTATGGAGAATTTTAGTTGTCACAGTTTAGAAGTCAGGAACATTTCATATCTGGTCAATTAATTCATGGAGTACTTTATATATTTCAACTTATTATTTCATTGTTCAAAAATGCCTTGCCAATTTATAACTTATATGGCTAACAAGTGGCATAGATAAAGCATGAATTTCGTTATGCATGACCACAAAATCCTTGTTATTGTTCTACACTAAAATCCCTTCAGGCTACAGGTATGAAAAGGATCAGACTTCAATCACTGTCCTTCCCATTAAGAACCAAATCTGACTCAACTGACTTACTGAATGGCAGCCATCCTCCTCTCACCTCATGATTGCATAGTGTTTCTACTGAAATTTTAACAAGAGATTGATCTTTCTAGCTGGTAGGGGGTAGGAATTGTGGAGTCAGTGGCATATGAGTAACTCCAAAAGGGAAAGAGGGACATAGTAGAAACAATGGGTAGGTCATTTTCCTTGGCATTATTTAACAATTTTTACCAGGCTTCTGAACCAAAAAATTGGAACATAAAATCTAACAAATCGGAGTCTATTTTTAGCACAACAAATGAATATTATAAATGAGAACTGAAGAATTTTTTAGTCAAATTTAAGCTGTATGGTGTGTGTATTTTAATATGGGAATAAACTTAATCAAAAGGGAACGTTAGTTACATTGGGACACCTGCCAGGCTAAAAAGAGAAGAATCAAACCAATGGCTTTCCTCATTAAAGGATCTTATAAGGGTAAGATAAACCATCTGCCATTTTTAGACAGAGTTCAACAAATGCATAGGCAGGTCTACAAAATGAAATGATGGCAGGTTTGTGTCAGTGATAACTCCCAATTTCATAAGCTAAGAATATTTTGATGTAGTTTGGATTATTATATCTATGAACTGTAGAGTGACATAATTTTTAATTCCAAAAATCACTAGTACCACAGCTTATAAGTTATTTTTTATATCATGTGTCATCTTGAGGAAACTTAATACTTTGAATATGTTAAATATTATTTTTAAATATATTTCCTTTGACAGCTAAAATGGAATGGACTTTTTTCTCGATAAATAAAAGATTTGTGATATCAGACTTTTTTAATTCTAAATGTCATCAAATCAAGTTTTAACACCTATTGTGCATCAGAAATTCACGAATATACCCTGTTCCAAACACATATGGCTAAATGCTTAAATGCAGAAGTTTAAGTATATAATAAGTTGTGATTGCTTGCCAAATTAAAAGCCTGCTAATGACAGTAACAAAAGCTCTTTGTAAAAGTTAAAAATTATAGTTTGACTTTGTTTTATTTGCATTTGAACACACTGAAAATGTGCTTATCTGTAAAATAAGAAGAAAACTTTAAACTACAAGGGAGAAATAATTTGTGCTTAAAAGGCCGTACTAATTACATGTTGTGTAATTATAGTTAGGGTATTTTTTTTTGTTTTTTTGTTTTGTTTTGTGTTTTTTTTTTCAACGTTTATTTATTTTTGGGACAGAGAGAGACAGAGCATGAACAGGGGAGGGGCAGAGAGAGAGGGAGACACAGAATCGGAAACAGGCTCCAGGCTCCGAGCCATCAGCCCAGAGCCTGACGCGGGGCTCGAACTCACGGACCGCGAGATCGTGACCTGGCTGAAGTCGGACGCCTAACCGACTGCGCCACCCAGGCGCCCCAATAGTTAGGGTATTTTTGTAGTATTATAATAGTTGTCATAATACACACTCATTCAGAAACAAATCAATTATAGTTTATGACATTTTACATTATATTTTAAAAAAATTAGTTACCAAAACAAGTTCTGCACCTTAAAGTTCATATTGCACTTTAAAATAAAAAATGGTACAACAACTTTAAGAAGTTGAATGACATTTTTATCAGATAGAACTTTTTCCTCTGAGTAGAATTTGTAATAGTTTATTCTGAGGAATCTGGAAATTCCACTTTGCGGTAATAATAATAATTTATATTGCCTGATATTTTGCCTACTGCTTCAAGTTCATCAAATCACATTTTGGGCCTTTAGGTAGACAAATTCATCCTTTTCTTTGGGTGATCCAAAGAAAAAGGTAAAATGTTCTAAAATGAGTATTTTGAAATTATTTGTATTATATAAAAAGTTAAAAGTAAATATTTTACATGATTTTCTTAAAATAGTCAAAGAACAATGATCCATCTCCAAAACTATGAACATACTGAAATAGCCTACTATAGTTCATATATCCTCAGATGATCCCCTAAACTTTTGTATGCATATACAGTATACTTAGTTCTCCAATAGACATAGGGTTTTAAAACATAGACTGTCCTTCCTCCTTCTTTACATATTTGTTATTTCTTAGCAAAGTTGACAAATGCACTTTTTGGTGCATAAGATTTTTGCTTTTTAGATTACAGAAGTTAGTACTGTTTCTAGAAAACAACTATTTCAAAGTATATTCGATCATTGGATTTCAAATGTATTGCTTTCTCAGGTTTTTGCAGCAAAAATAACTGAAGTTATCAAATTTGTGTGTATAGCCCATTGTAAATAACAGTTAAAATTAATTCCTTTTATTTATGAAGCAATTAAATTTCCCACATAATCTTTTTATGTGCAAATGTTCTAACTTTCATTATATAGAATAGGAAACAAATTAAAATAGGTTACATTTTTGTTCAAAGATGTTCCTCACCTTTCACCATTCATACCACTACACACATAATAGCTAAGGTAAATATATATATATATATATATATATATATATATATATATATATAACAAAAATATATATTTTACACACACACATATATACAAAATATATATTATATAGAGAGACACACACACAAACACACTGACAATATAAACTCCTGGCAAAACTACAGAGCTCTGATACATTGCTGCTGGAAATACAAAAGAATATATCACTCTGTAAAGTAGTATGGCATTTCCTAGAAAGTTAAACACTGATAGTATGGCCCATAAATCCCATGCCTAGTTATTTTCCCCAGAGAAATAAAAGGTAATGTTCACATAAATACTTGTATACATATGTTTATACCATCTTTAATTCATTTGGAACATTTGGATTTTATTTGAGCAATAACTCAAATGTCCTTAACTGATTAAATAGAATTTAAAAACTATAGTACATCATACCATACTATTACTCAGCAAAACAAAACAAAACAAAACCTATTGATACGTACTACTTGAATCAACCTCAAGGTGTTATGCTGAATGCAGGAAGCCAGTCTCAAAGGATTACCTACTGTGTAGTGCCAGTTATATGACAATCTCCAAGAGACAAACTATAGTGGTGGAGTGCAAGTCAGTGACAGAGAGGGGTTAGATGTTGGTGGAGGGTATGCTGTTATAGGATCACAATTTAGAGTGATGGTACTGTTCTGTGTATTGTGGTAGTTACACAAATCTAGACATGTGGACACCTAAAGAAAAACTGTTCAAAATTACAATGTTGAAAAATAAAAAATAAAACTAAATATATACGCACATATTGTGTATCCACATATATACATATACGCTTTTGTACAAAGATTATAATGCTAGTAAGTAGTGTACTCATTAAAAATTGTTCTTTAATTCTGTATATAACCCAAATTTCATGTAGGAAATTATTTGTGAATGTTACACTTATATACATATCATATATATATATATATATATATATATATATATATGTTATATGTAATGTGGACTATATACATATGAAAGATCTCTAAAGAGAAGAAGAACATACCAAAGGTAATACAATATATTGGGTTTCTATACAGGGACATGAAATTTGTCAGTTATGTTAAAAGGTAAAGACGATGCACACCCATATATAAGAAGAATATTTTGGAACCCTAAGACCTTAAACAAATCATTAAGTTATTTTTCCCATTCATTTCCTCCTCCAGAAGCTAGACAAGATGAAGAGAATAGATTGTATCAGTCATTGCCATAATGATTATATGAATTACAATATTGTTTTACCTGAGCAAAAAACAACTCAAATAGTACAAAGATCAAAATCAGGAGAATGGGTCAGAAGAATTAAAATTAATATTTCAAATTAATTGTATAGAGACATTTTGTTCTTATAGAAAATACATACATATATATGTATGAAAAACTCTCCAATCATTCCCAAAGTATTACAACTTTTAAAGAAACTGTCTACAAGCCACCAAATAAATTTCTCAAGGCTCTATCACTTTATTCTCTATTAATATGATGTTACGTGTGGCTATGAATTTTATCTATGTGTCACATTAATGGGAAATATATATTTAAGAGAGTTAATTGGATAAAAATACTTGTTAAGAAACTGATTACTAGGCTTCTTTCAATTAACACAGAATATAGTTGGCTGTTGGAACTGACTTAAATGTTCAGAAAAGAATTGTTTCTGATTCCACTGACTTTTCTACTGCATTCAATCTTTACTCAAATCAAAAGGACATTGTGGAATGAGGGGGAAAATAAGAAGGATGCAGGCCCAGTCTTTTGACTATTACTATCTAAAATTCAATTTACATCGCAGAAATAGCATCATGTAACTATCCAGGTCAAGGCAGATGAGTGACTTAACAATTTTGTAGCTCAATTTGCTAGTCTGTACAAGGGGACACAGAGTAACAATTATCATTTCAGTGCCTACCACATGCTGGCTGCTAGGCTAAAAAGAGAAGTAGTTCTAGAGTTTGAAAAGATGGCAGGAAATGTATGACATTCATATGGCATATCCGAAGTAGAAACCTGAAATCCTAGCTGATGTAAACAGCAATGAGTTGGACTAGGGCATTATGTCCAGTCTTCTATCTGTCACTCTGTAAATTATGGTTATTACTAGAACCTCTGACCAAAAAACTATTTAAGTTTTTCAATGGGCTAATTTATCTGTCCTTGCTTTGGGGAATAGAGATTAAGTTGATATCTGGAATTTCCAGGAAAATATCACCATCAACACTATCCCAACTCACACACGTTTGCATAATTATCAGAAGACTCAAATCCTTTTCTTGTGGATGCTGTGTCAGAAAAAGGTTTCATCTGCATATGACTGCTCATCTATATGGATAGTAACTTCCCCAGATGAGAGCTAGAGACATACTATGTGGAGAAGACCAGGGTAAACAGATTACTTCCTATATGATACATGCATATTAACCAAAATATCATCTTTTTCAAATTGTACTCTTTTCAATTATATTTCTCAAAGTATTACTTGAAAACAAGAGTAGGGAGAAAGAGAGAACTAACATTAATGAAATGCCTGCTGCTTACCTGAAACTCTACTAGGCATGTTTATTATGTTATCACAATAACACCATTGTATCAGATTTGCCTTGGTATTCTCATTTTGTATATGAAGCAAAGTGAGATAGAGTAAATTGCCTAAGAATTTTATTAAAGACATAAATAGAAATGTAGAAGTTGGAGTCAATCTCTCTTTGATTATAAATTAAGTGCACTGTACTGAACAATAACACCTGTAACTCTTTGAGAGTATATCATTGTTGAAACTATGGAAAATAAATTACATTTTATACTTTCAAGACAACAACAAATAACAAGGTGAGAAGAAAGGGTAGGATATGAGCATACGAGTGATCCAAGTGACAGAAGCAAGGAGAGTTTGATGCAGAATGTCATGGATATTTGTATACATGATGCGTCTACCATTTAGTGATTCTGTGTCATTTTAGATACATCACAGAATCTAAGTGCCATTTCTTCCCTTAACATGAGGAAATAATAGTAAGCCTTATCTCACAATGTTGTTAAGAGGATCTGAGATAATTATTGGGAAAGCGCTATCAATTATAAATAAAATATAGAGGTCAAGAGGATCTAAGATGGTGGACTAGTAAGAGGACCTTAGGCCTGCCCCATCCCTTGAACACAGGTAGATAAATATGAAAGCATTCTGAATGTCTAAGAAATCAATCTGAGGACTGACAGAACAAACTGCACAAATAGAGAGAGGGAAGACCCACATGAGGTGCAGAGACATGATTTAGAAGAGAAAGGGAAACAGTGCTGAGGAGGGAAGGGAACCCTGGTCGCAGAGAGAGAGGAGAGAGAGAGAGGAGGGACACAAGGAAAAAGCACAAGGAAAACACTTCCCCAAAGCCATTGACTGGGAGAACAAGAGGGACTATTTTTTGTGAGTTTTTACAAGCAGGGAGGCTCAAAGACTGGAATTTTAGAGGTTCATGGCATGGCTGGTGTGGAGCCTTGAGGGTGCTGCAGTGCTCCTGTGCAGAAGCAAGGAAGCAGATATAGCAGATGGTGAGATCTGAGGATCCCCTGGGACACACTGGGAGAGATGTTTCTCCTTTCTTCAAGGGCCATGCCAGGACAGCAGTGGGCACAAACTACCCTCTCTGGGGACAAGAAGGGGGTGGGAGCCATTTCTCCCCCACACTCCTCCACATAAACTAACCTCAGTAAGCAACACAGCACCAACAGTGGTGGCATAAGTCACTTGCATCAAGCATAATGACATTTGCATTATAGGGATCCCAAAAGAAGAAAGGGAAAAGGGGGCAGAAAGTTTACTTGAGGAAATTATAGCTGAAACTTTATTATCTGGGGGAGAAAACAAATATCCAAATCCAGGAGTCACAGAGAACTCTGACCAAAATCAGCAAAAACAGGCCAACACTAAGAAATATCATAGTTAAATTTGAAACATATAAAGGTACAGAAGATATCCTAGAAGCAACAAGACAAAAGAAGTCCCTAACTTTGAAAGGAAGGCAAATAAGGTTAGTAGGTCTCTCCACAGAAACTTGGCAGGGCAGAAAGGAGTGGCATGATATTTTCAACACGCTGAATGGCAAAAATATGCAGCCAAGAATACTCTATCCAGCAAGGCTGTTATTCAGAATAGAAGGAGAGGTAAAAGGTTTCCCAGACAAACAAAAACTAAAGGAGTTCATAGCTACCAAACCAGCCTTGCAAGAAATATTAAAGGAGACTTTTTGAGTGGGAAAGAAAGACCAAAAGCAACAAAGACTAGAAAGGAACAGAGAAAATCTGCAGAAACAATGATAAAAGTAGTAATAAAATGGCACTAGTGACATATCTATCAATAATTCCTCTGAATGTAAGTGGACTAAATGTCCTAATCAAAAGACATAGGGTGATGGAATGAATTAAAAAACAAGACCCCTCTATATGCTGCCGACAAGAGACACATTTTGGATCTAAAGACACCTGTAGATTGAAAGTAAGGGGACAGATTGTCATTTACCACACAGATGGACATCAAAAGAAAGCCAACATAGCAATACTTATATCAGACAAACTGGATTTTAAAACAAAAACTGTATCAAAAGATGAAGAACCGTGATATATCATAATAAATGGGCCTATCCAACAAGAAGATCTAACAATTGTCAGTATTTATGACCCCATCCTGACCGTACTCAAATATATAAAACAATAACAAACATGAAGGAACTCATTGATAATAATGTAATTATTGTTGGGGACTTTAACAGCCACTTACATTGATGGACAGATCATCTAAACAGAATATCAGCAAAGAAACAATGGTTTTGAATGACACACTAGACCAGATGGACTGAACAGATACATTCAGAATATTTTACTCTAAAGCAGCAGAATACACATTCTTTTTTGAGTGCACATGGTATATTCTCCAGAACTGATCACATACTGGGTCACAAATCAGGCACTGACAAGTACAAAAAGATTGTGATCATATTATGCATCATATCTGACAACAACACTATGAAGCTTGAAGTCAACCACAAGAAAATATTTGAAAATACCACAAATACATGGAGGTTTAACAACTTGCTATTAAACAATGACTGGATAAGCCAAGAAATTAAAGAAGAGACTTTTTAAAATGCAAGGAAATGATACTGACAACACAATGTCCCCAAACGCTTGGGATACAGCAAAAGTGGTCATAAGAGGGAAGTAAGTATACAGCATTACAGGCCTACATCTTGCTTTTCTTGGAAGCAAGAAATATCTCAATCTCAAATATACAACCAGCCCTTGCACCTAAAGGAGTTAGAAAAAGAACAAATGAAACTTAAAGCCAGCATAAGAGGGGAAATAATAAAGATTAGAGTAGAATAAATGATATAGAAACAAAATTTAAAAACAACACAGTAGAATAAACCAATGAAACCAGGATCTGGTTCTTTGAAAGAATTAATAAAATTGATAATCCCCTAGCCAGATTATCAGAAGGAAAAGAGAAAGGACCCAAAGAAATACAATCACAAAAGAGAGAGGAGAGATAACTGCCAACACCACAGAAATACAAACAATTATAAGGGAGTATTGTGAAAAACTGTATGCCAAGGAATTGGGCAATCTGGAAGAAATGGATAAATCCTAAAAACATACAAACTACCAAAACTAAAACAGGAAGAAATAGAAAACTTGAACAGACCCATAAACAGCAAAGAAATTGAGTCGATAATTAAAAATCTCCCAAAATAAAAAAGTCCAAGGCCAGATGGCTTCCCAGGGGAATTCTACCAAACTTTTACAGAAGAGTTAATACTTATTCTTCTCAAACTGTTCCAAAAATTTGAAAAGGGCATAAAATTTTCAAATTTATTCTATGAAGCCAGCATTACCTTGATTCCAAAACCAGGCAAAGGCTCCACTAAAAAAGAGAATTACAAGCCATTATCCCTGATAAGCATGTATGCAAAAGTTCTTAATAAAATACTAGAAAATCAAATTTAACAGTACATTAAAAGAATCATTCACCACAATCAAGTGGTATTTATTCCTTGGCTGCAAATATGGTTAAATTTTCACAAATCAATCAACATGATACATCACATTAATAAAAGAAAGGATAAGAACTATATGATCCTCCCAATGAATGCAGACAAAGTACAACATCCATTCTTGTTAAAAGTCCTCCAGAAAGTAGGGGTAGAGGGAACACACCTCAACATCACGAGAATTATACACAAAAGACCCATAGCTAATATCATCTTCAAGGGGGAAACACTGAAAGCTTCTTCTCTATGGTCAGAAACAAGACAGGAATGTCCACTCACACCACTGTTATTTAACACAGTGCTGGATCTCCTAGCCTAAGCATTCAGACAACAAAAAGAAATTCGGCATTCAATTTAGCAAGGAAGAACTCAAACTTTAGCTATTCACAGATAACATTATACTATATGCAGAAAACCTGAAAGACTCCACCAAAAAATTGCTAGAAATGATACATGATTTTAGCAGTGGCAGGATACAATGTCAATGCACAGAAATCAGCTGCATTTCTATACAACAATAATAAAGCAGCAGAAAGAGAAATCAAAGAATTGATCCCATTTACAGTTGTACCAAAAACCATAACATACCTAGGAATAAACTTAACCGAAGAGGAAAGATCTATATTCTGAAAACTACAGAAATTTTATGAAAAAAAAATTGAAGATGACACAGAGAAATGGAAAAACATTCCATCCTCATGGAATGATAGAATAAATATTATTAAAATGTACATATTACTCAAACCAATCTACATGTAATGCAATCCTTATCAAAATACCACCAGCATTTTTCACAAAGCTAGAACAAATAATCCTGAAATTTTTTTGGAAAACACAGAAGATCCGGAAAAGCCAAAGTAATCTTGAAAAAGAAAAGCAAAGCTGGAGGCAACACAAATCCAGACTTCGAGCTTTATTAAAAAGCTGTAGAGGCACCTGAGTGGCTCAGTCGGTTAAGCGTCCGACTTTGGCTCAGGTCATGATCTCACGGTCTGTGAGTTCAAGCCCCGCATTGGGCTCTGTGCTGACAGCTCAGAGCCTGGAGCCTGCTTCAGATTCTGTGTCTCCCTCTCTCTCTGACCCTCCCCCGTTCATGCTCTGTCTCTCTCTGTCTCAAAAATAAATAAACATTAAAAAATAAAAATAAAAAAATAAAAAGCTGTAATCCTCAAGACAGTATGGCATTGGCACAAAAACAAACACATAGATTAATTAACACATTGGCACAAAAACAAACAGAATGGAAAACCCAGAAACGGACCCACAACTATCTAGTCAACTAATCTTTGACAAAGCAGTAAAGAATATTCAAAGGAAAAGACAGTCTCGTCAGCAAATAGCTTTGGGAAAACAGCACAGAAACATGCAGAAGAATGAACCTGGACCATTTTCTTACACCATACACAAAAATAAATTCAAAATTAGTGAAATACCTAAATGTGAGACAGGAGACCATCAAAATTCTACAGAAGAACACAAGAAATACATTTTTTAATTTTTTAACGTTTATTTATTTTTGAGAGAAAGACACACAAAGTATGAGTGGGGGAGGGGCAGAGAGACAGGGAGGCACAGAATCCTAAGCAGGCCCCAGACTCTGAGCTGTCAGCATAGAGCCCAACGTGGGGCTCAAACTCACAAACCTCAAGATCATGACCTGAGCTGATGTCATATGATCAACTGACTGGGCCACTCAGGTGCCTCACACAGTAAACTTTTTGACCTGGGCCATACCAACTTCTTATTAGACACGTCTCTGGAGGCAAGCGAAACAACAGCAAAAATGAACTATTGGGACTTGATCAAGATTAAAAGATTCTGCACAGCAAAGGAAGCAGTTAACCAAATTAAAAGGAAACCTTTGAAATGAAAGATGTTTGCAAATAATATATCAGATAAAGGGTTAGTCTCAAAAATCTATAAAGAACTTATCAAACTCAACATCTAAAAAACAAATAATCCAGTTAAGAAATGGAAAGAAGACATGAATAGACATTTTTCCAAAGAAGACAAACAGGTGGCTAATATGAAAAGATGCTCAACATCACTGATAGGGAAATACAAATCAAAACCACAATGAGGTATCACCTTACACCTGTCAGAATGGCTAAAATCAACAACAGATAGAAATGACAGATGTTGGAGAGGATGTGGAGAAAAGGAAACCCTCTTGCACAGTTGGTGGGGATGAAAACCGGTGCAGCCACTCTGGAAAACACTATGGGGGTTCCTCAAACACAATAGAACTACCCTTTGATCCAGCAATTGCACTGCTAGGTATTCAACCAAAGCATACAAAAGTACTGATTTGAAGGTACACATGCACCCGGATGTTTATAGCAGCATTATCAACAATAGCCAAATTATGGAAAAAGCCAAATGTCAAAGGACTGATGATGAGTGGATAAAGAAGATGTGGTGTGTATACACAATGGAATATTACTCAGCCATAAAAAGGAATGGAATCTTGCCATTTGCAATGACATGGATGGAGCTAGAGTGTATTCTGCTAAAGGAAATAAATCAGTCAGAGAAATACAAATACCATATGATTTCACTCATATGTGGAATTTCAGAAACAAAACAGATGAAAATAGGTGTGAAAAACAGAGAGGCAAACCAGAAAAGAGACTCTTAATACAGAAAACAAATCGAAGGTTGCTGGGGGGAGGGGGCGGGGGGGGGGGGTCAGGGGGATGGACTAAATGAGTGATGGGTATTAAGGAGGGCACTTGTTGTGATGAGCAGTGGGTGTTGTATGTAAGTGATGAATCACTAAATCCTACAACTCAAACTAATATTACACCGTATGTTAACTAACTGGAATTTAAATAAACACTTGAAAAAAAATAAAAAAATTAAAAAGAAGAGAAAAAAAGAGACATGGATACTATATACATTCAATAGGAATTCTGCTTATAATATAATAATAGAGAATATTAAAAAATACAACAATAGAGAATAAAGAAACTTTCTCTCTTTAATTATATATTAGTGTACATAATCTATATTAAGCAAAGAGTTGGAATTAGTGCTTTAGATGAAAATAATTAACATTTTGGGACTTCACTTGAATCTTTAGGATTTTACAACTAATTAGCTTATCTCAAAGACAAAATGATAAAGTAACATCTCCTTTCAAAAACTGACACTAACTATTGAGACAGTTAAGAAAGTATTCATGAAAATTGTGATTTATCATCCTATATTTCATTACATGCCAGGTAAATGAAGTGAGAAAAACATTTTATTTTTTTTTTTTAAATTGTTTTTTTCAACGTTTATTTATTTTTGGGACAGAGAGACAGAGCATGAATGGGGGAGGGGCAGAGAGAGGGAGACACAGAATCGGAAACAGGCTCCAGGCTCTGAGCCATCAGCCCAGAGCCCAACACGGGGCTCGATCTCACAGACCGTGAGATCATGACCTGGCTGAAGTCGGACGCTTAACCGACTGCGCCACCCAGGCGCCCCGAGAAAAACATTTTAGAAATGGTTACCTGATTTGGCCGCACCTTCTGATGTTATTCACAAATTTAGTCTTCATTTTTCTCTTAAATCCTATTTGGTAATGATTAAGATTTAGTTTCTTAGCTCACTTAATAATGATACCAAACACACAACCAGCCATACTCTTCCAATCAAATCCGTTAACCAAATCCAATACTATTTTCATTAGCAGCAACATGAAATCAACTAGTATTTACTGAGCACTCATATAAGGAGGACCAGGTGTCCAGGGGGGTAAATAAAAGCAATCAGTTATGAATTCTTTTCTCAAAGAGCAATATGAGTGTGGACTATAATCTGAAAATAAGCTAAGAAGGTCTTATAAGGAAAATTACGAAACTCAGTATTTAGAATATAGATAAGCAGAGACTATGGTGAACATATTACCAATTTGAGTGAATGGCATAAACAGATCTCAAATGCAGAAACAGGATTTAGAGAGAATGAGTTAGGCTCAATTAAGCACCTGAGAAAGGCAATAATGAGAGTTATATCACCACAGGTTTCTTGAGACAAGATTGTCTCAAAGTCTGAAGACTTTGAAATGCTAGGTTAGGTGTTATGACTTAGTGTTATTCTCAGATGGAAGTCACATACAATTTCTGAGAAGGATAAAAGTTTTATCAGAGTAATAATGAAAAATAAAAGTGAAAATGTCAGGTAAATTGAGGGGATTTTTTCTTCTTTTTTAATGTGGGCAAAAGACACCTGATGTTTTAACTACAGTGGTATTAGAAGGAAGGGAAGAGAATAAGCTTGTGAGAAATCCTGAGGAAATAGAGCCATTGGGATTAGGAGTTCAGGAGTTAGAAGGGAAGACAGAACATCGAGGTCAGAAAGCTTTCGACTTCACACAGCTTTGAGAATGGAAATATTAAGAAGATGAACTTGTCTCAGTGTGGTGGGGGGAGTTTTTTTAAAAGCCTGTTGAATTTGAAGAAGCAGATCATTTAAGGAGAAACATCTGGGGAATCACTGAAAATTGGGAAATGCAGACTAAAACTCCAGAAAGAAGTAAGACTGCAAAGAATAATTTAAGGGTCAGGGAACAGCAGTGAACATTGAGGCTGAAGGCCTGAGCGAGGTCCCTGTTGGAAAGCTAATGAAGAGAACGCTCCCCAAGAGAAACTTGGGGAATGTCTGTACATTATGCACAAGGATTTCAAGGAAAAGCATCAAGGAGAGCTGTATGTTATGAAATTGAGGGAAAGGAGTATTTTTCATAGAAATGAAACCACTGATTGTGGTGCTCTCCACAGTAAGGTTAAAGAAGGTGGGACAAAGAGGAAAACCAGATTGACATTTAGAAAGACTCTGTTTAGAGATGGAGCTCAGAGAAGTGGGAATGACAACCAGATTAAAAGGAGGTAAAAAATTCGTAGGTGATGAGCAACTGGAGGCAGCAAATAGTGCACTATGCTGTCTAGAATGTTTGCGTTTCACACTTTTAACTAATCAGGCAGTTGTTGGAGGAGTTCTATCTAGCCGGAAGTTGGGCACATCATTGAGGCCTAGATTACATGTAGACAACATGAAGGAGCGTGTGCTCTGGCTGCTGGAGGCACATCAGGGAGGAGAACCAGGGAGTTGTGAGGGCCTGTGGGCCCTGCCACTGAGTCTTATGAAGGACAGGTTAGGCCTCTCTGAGGAGGCAGCCTGGTCACCAAAATGCTGCTTCCAAAAGAATGATGAGGCACTCGCCTGGACAAGCGGACATGGAGATGGAAAAGGAGGATACTCTATCAAGTGGGCATCTCAGGGCAGGAGACAGAGTGTCAAACAGTTGGGAAGCTGTTCACAGCAGGGTAACTAGAAAGTATAATACTGTGAGAGTTTGCTGAGAAATGATGAGAGTGGCACGAAGTGAGGCTAGAAAGAAACTCATGACCTTATACGCATTGCCGAGAAATTACAACCCTCCCTTGAGTACAAGGGATAATAGGATTCTAAGCAGGGGAGTGACATTTATCTCAGTCAACCACAAGATTAGCCTCGCTATTTCCTTAGTTTATGAAAAAAGGAGAAAGGCAGAGAAAATGAGTGCAATCAATTTGCAATCGCGGGACAACAATTTATGTCTGTTTCTTCTAGTTTTGAAATGTCTGATGCCTCCTCGCGTGGGAATTATGGAATTATGCTGAATGTTAGGTATATGCTATCGTCTACCTCTGATTCAAAAAAGAAAAAAAAAAAGTTTGGGTGGTCTCTGAAGTGAAAAAGTCAGCAACTTTAAAACTGCTGGGAATGATTATTCCTCATACGAGGAACTTTATTTGGATCTGAGGCCCAAGCCAGTAGGACTCTGAGCAAGCCAACGGAAATAAAAAGGAGGATTGCTCAACAGAAAGGTTAGCACCTGATGATAGCTTCCAATCACCTACATGCTAAGATGAACTCTTGCCTCCACTGGAGAGATCGAATTTTTTTCTCCATAGCAGTAGAAAAAAAAAAGTTCCTATCACTGGAATATATCACAAGTAAACAGTGAGGGTCTATGGGTCAAAGTAACCAGTCGCCTGGGAATCACTTGCATATACCACTAGGTAACAACAATAGAAGAAATAAAATATAGTTTCCACACATTTATTTTGTTTGTTAGTGCTTCAGAGTCCTGAACCAGAATCTTTAAATCTTGGAACCAGGAATAAATATATCAGTGTAGTCGTGCTATACATTTTCTTGAATCCTAGTTGATGTACAAACACCCATAATTTTCAAGATTTACCGCTCAGGGGGAAAAAATCGTCAGCTGTAAAAACAAACATAACAAACAAACAAATTTTAAAATTACTATGGGCAGGTTATTAGGGACAAGATTTCCTGAGATGAATTATCACATTTAAAATTTGTGACCGACAACCGTTGTTCTTCTCAGCTGTGAGACTGGCACCCACAAGCAGGGTGTGTGTTCAGAAAAAGATTTTTTTTTAAAGATCTGTTAATTTAACTCATGTAAATTAATTGGCTGAAAGATGAAGAGTGTAGAATTTTACCATTTGGATGCCTTTATTAACTGAAAATTCAGGTGTTGAATACGTTTAAAGCTCTGTTATTCTGTTCTCCGCTGGTGTAATGTGGGCAGATTCTCACTTGTTAATTATGTTGTGTGTAAGAAGTAGAAAACCTAAATTGAAAGAAATAAAAATATCCCATATCAGTACTTTTTTGCATGGAAGCTTATGCCCACAAAGAAATAGGGCGCTTGCTGTTACAAAAACCAGGTTTGTCCTAATCACAAATTATTATGACAGAATTATTTCCTTTTTCAGGATAGTGATCTCTGTTGTAAACAAAATCACTCATTACTCTACCACCATTCATTCACCATTAGGCAATAGCTATTTAAGGATATCTACCCAGAGGGGGCCCTGGGTGGCTCAGTCAGGTAAGCATCCGACTTTGGCTCCCGTCATGATTTCACAGTGCGTGGGTTTGAGCCCCACGTCGGGCTCTGTGCTGACAGCCCAGAGTCTGGAGGCTGCTTCGGATTCTGTGTTTCCCTCTCTGTCTCTCTCCCTCTCTGCCCCTCCCCTACTTACTCTCTCTGTCAAAAATAAATAAATGAACATTAAAGAAAAAGATATCTACCCAGAAACTTTCTAGAAAATCATGACATACCTGGATTTGTGTCATTTCAGAGGGTGACTTTCCAAAATAGGGCACCGACACCACTTAATGAACAATTCATAATTTCTGATTTTTCAGACTCCACATGTCTATAAATTCTTAAAGCTACCCTCTTCACTTCACGTTAGAATGTTAAATTGAAAGTTTAGATTCCAACTCACCAGCTGCTCCTAAAATTTATAATGACGTTTACTAGTGAGAAATGGTGGTTTCACAACTAATATTTTCATAGACCTGATTCTGCAAACATATTAGACAGATAGCAGTTTGCACCTCGTCGAAACACATGAGCCTACATCTTTCCTATGGATTTTAAACACCACAAGATACTTCTAAAATTCCTGTCCTGATTTAGACTTAGCAAATTAAGCGTTGAATAATTTATTTAATATATATATAACAGTTATCAAAATGGATACATCTTTTTATACCTCTTTATTTCCAGATTCTAATGTTCTTAAGAAACTTTTGGACATATGTAAAAATGGATATAAAGTTTGCTTGGATATGTAGTTTCTCAAAAGGTAAAATGAGGATAATGATTCTTATTTCACATGGCAGCAATTGGAAAATTGGAGATGATGTTTGCAAAGCAAATAAGTATGATTCAGCATTTTAATTAAACAATATAAATAAGGATAAGGAAACATAGCATCACTGTAAGGTAGAGAACATATTCTGATTTAAATTGACATGGAGGGTCTTCAGGAAATATTTAAGAATTGAAGGAAACTCATTCAATGAAAATGTAAGAACTCGCCACATAGAAATTAAGTGAGAGAGGAAAAGCAGGGAATAAAAGCCAGCGATCAGTTTGTATCTGAGCTACTGCTGTTGAGTGTTAGTGACTCGACTCAATTTTCAACAAGGCAGGCTACTAGGTGCATGCCTGAAATAGAGGCCAAGTACAATCAAGACAAATAAAACATCCATCATGTTTCCGATACCCAGAGACCCTGTGCTCTAAGTTACCTCTGTCTCAAGCTGAAATGATAAAAGGCTTAACCGCCCTAGGAGAAAATGTTGCCACATGTGGTAATGGTTCAGGAAGCAGTCTTCTCTTGCTAGAGGCAGGAAATGCTTGCAACTCATGCAGATGCAGAATGAGGAAAAGGCAAAAGAGTCTTAAAAATGGACACAGTAGAAGATAGTTCAGGATAATGTGTTAGAAAATAGAGGGGTCATCTTTTGATTAAAATCATGAACTCTGCACACAAAAGGAGGCTCCTGGGACCCTGCAAATGAGCCCAGGGACCCCTGTGCCTGGCAACCTTGACTTGCTAACACTGTCTGTCCACCAACCTCAGTTTTATGAGTAAGTGAATTAGTTAGTAGCCAATGAAGTGGAACATGAAGAATGATTTCCCTAAGGTTTCTCTCATACGCCATGTTAACATATCAGAAAGCTCTACAGATGGGGGTAGAATTGTAAGCTAGGGATTATTAAATGAGTTGTAGTATAACTTATATTTGTTTTTTTTCCTTATAGAAGATGTCTGCACATTCCATATTATTTAATCCTCATCTCTGAAAACCCATTTTATTTATTTTTTATTTTTTAACTTTTTTAAAGTTTCTTTATTTTAAGAGACAGCACATGCATGTGTGAGTGGGGGAGGGTCAGAGACAGAGAGGGAGAGATAATCTTAAGCAAGCTTTATGCTGTTAGCACTGAGCATGATGTGGGACTGGAACCCACAAACCGTGAGATCAGGACCTGAGCAGAAATCGAGTCGGACACTTAACTGACTGAGCCACCCAGGTGCCCAACACCCATTTTAGAGATCAAGATATTGTGTACAAAAGTTCATTTAATAAATAGCGATTTCTATGTGTCAGACACTGTACAAAGCCCTGGACAAAAATTGAGTCAAAGAAACAGGGAGTCTATCTTGCTGAAGTTTATGAGCATGACAGATATTTACTAATCAACACATATGGAATAGTACAACTAGAATTTTCAATTTCTTTTGAGGCAATGGCTAGGAAGCTATGAGGGCTGAAAGAAAGGGATCTGGTCAAATCTCAGGGCATATCGCATTTAACTAGAGAAATGGTACTGAATAGAAGTTAAATTGATAAAGGGATGAAGTGGGGTGAATTTCCAGGCAGAGGGGTAAGACCAAATACACGGAGACTGGAGGGAACATGCTAGGTTTACTCTAGTGCAGGTAGTACATGTAGGAAGGGGAAGAGTATGTGCGGATGACACTGGCACATCCCACAGGGATTTGAAGGTCAAGAAGTCTAGGATCTTTGAGCTTTAGTGAAACAACTAACAAATGGTTTTAAATGAAAATGGAACATTACTCACTATAGCTACCTTTAGGAAGATCGTTCTGATTACAGATGTGAATGGATTAGATAAGGATAGCTGGGGTTGGAGAGGACACATTATAATATTCTCAGAGGAATGCTTAGGAGCTTGTTAGAGTAGAGTGACAATCTTGGCTATCCGTACTCTTTCCTTCATTTCTCCAAGCACTGAACACTGAATGTCTCAGGCCTCGTGGTCTCTTCTCTTCTTTATGTACGCTTACTATCCAGATGCACTCTCAAGTCTCATGGTTTAAAAATCATTTAGATCTGGATTTCTCCCAAATTCAAATTCTTATCTCTACCATGGCCCCAACACTGGAACTCCACAAACTTAGTTCCATTTTAATTTCTAATAAGCACTTCAAATTTAACATGTTCAACTGAATTTTTTTTTATTTGAAAGCCTCCACAATCTGTTCTTATAGTTACCCCAATTTCAGTAATTGAGAGCTTTATTTTCTAGGTTGTTCCAATTTGGTGATCAAGCATTGGACTACTATCTTTTTCTCAAATCTACATCTAGATCATCAGCAAATGCTATTCAGAGTAAATGCACAATTCAGCCTTGTTTTGCTATCTCCACTCTTAACATCAGGTCCATGCCACTAATTCATCTCACTTCCATTGTTTTGATAGATTCTTAATAAATTCAATTTTCTACTAGTATGTTTGAAAGGTACTAGAAGTTTTTGAGATGAGAAAAGATAGGATGACTGAGTTTTTTGTCATTGTTGTTATGGCTGTGCAAATGTGAGATTCTAGACACTTGACTCCCTGCCTGAACAGCCCCTCCCCCCTCCTACTGAGCTGGAGAGCCCATTTTGTTATCATTTCAGTCATCTACAGCTGTGAGTATAGCATACCAGCCTAGGCTGTCAGGTTGACCCCCACCACCATGCCTCCTTTTGGAGCTAGACCCTCCATCTATGCACCTGCACACTCCCATCCCAATCCCTGTCACCAGCTTCCATTGTAGTATGCATGCCCAGAGAAAGAGTAGGCAGCCAAAGGAGAACACACTGACAGTCAGGCTCCCTGCAACTGCCAATGAGCCCATAGTTGACCCTGGTCATTGGTATCTGCCCTAGCCCCTATCACTATGAATATGTCTAAAACTAGCCCCTTCCACTGCATGGCACCTGCAGTTGGCCCCTACAGCTGACTGAATAGACACCACCAGATCCAGCTACCACTGCTACCTTGTCCCAATGCTTTATTTACAGACTTGGATGTACCACATAGGATCCCAGCTGCCCTTGCAACCACTCTGGGCCCCCACAGTGTATACTCAAGGACTATACAGTTGTTGATGCTATGGACTAGAGTCGGTTGAGCTAAAGAGACATTGTGACCCCTTGGACCCAGTGTTACCACACACCCTTGCACACGGTGCCCTACACCACTAGACTTAGAGTCATAGCATGATCCGGCATGCCCCCACCCATAGGTAAAAGGCCTCCCTTACCAAAGTCAGTGTATAAACTCAGGAAGAGGTGACTGCTTCTTCAAATGCACAGCTACAGGGGTCAGAAAGAATCAGGAAACATGTCTCAACCAACACACACACACACACACACACACACACACACACACACACAGTAAATCTCCAGGAAACGGCCCCAAATAAATGAAGAACCGAAAATTGCCTGATGAAAAACTCAAAATAATTGCTGTACAATGCTTAAAGAGTTATAAGAGAACACATATAAATAATCAACAAAAGAACAAATTAAGAAGTTCAACAAAGAGAGAAAATATAAAGAACGAAATTTTGGAGCTGAGAATACAATATGTTAAACAAAAAAAATTAATAGAGACCTTCAACAGAAGACTTGAACATGCAGAAGAGAGAATCAGTGAGCTTGAAGACAGATCAACTGAAATTATCCAATCAATGGAGCAAAGGAAAAAATAATGAAAAGGAATGAAGAAAACCTATATATTAATGAAATGTCATCAAAAGAAATAATGTATGCATCTTCAGAATCCCAGAAGGAGAAGCAAACAGAAAGAGGTATAAAAGTCTACTTATAGAAATAATGGATGAGAACTTTCTAAACCTGGAGAGAGATGTGGAAAGTTCATGAATAAGGGGCACCTGGGTGGCTCAGTCAGTTGAGCTTCCGACTTTATCTCAGGTAAGGAATCTCACATTTTGTAAGTTCAAACCCCACATCAGGCCTTGCGCTGACAGCTCAGAGCCTGGAGCCTGCTTCTGATTCTGTGTCTCCCTCTCTCTCTGCCCCTCCCCTGTCTGTCTTTGTCTCTCAAAAATAAATAAACATTAAAAAAAAAAAACATAAGAATAAAACTCTCTGAAACAAAAGATGATGAACTTTAATAGCCGCAAGAGAAACAAAAACAAAAACAAACCATAAAAACACATCTCTTTCCTAAAAAAGAATCTCTGTAAGCCTATCAATGGATTTCTCAACAGAGACCTTATAAAACAGGAGAGAATACGATGATATAATCAAAGTATTAAAACAAAGAGGGGCCCTTGGGTGGCTCAGTCGGTTAAGCTTCTGACTTCAACTCAGGTTATGAACTCGCGGTTTGTGAGTTGGAGCCCCGTATTGGGCTCTGTGATGACAGCTCAAAGCCTGGAGCCTGCTTCGGATTGTGTGTCTCCTCCTGTCTCTGCCCCTCTCCTGCTCATGCTCTGTCTCTGTTTCAAAAATAAATAAAACATTTAAAAAAATTTTTTAAAGAATTCTGCCTTAAATCATCTTAAAAAACAACCACAAAAGAGAAAGTGCTATTAAGACAGAACCCAGAACCACTTTTTTTTTTTAATTTTTGCTGCTATATCCCTCACAGCTAAAATAATACTGGCAAATCAATACTTGTTTTTTAATTGGTAAGTTAATGAATTAATGGATGATGGATGGATGGATGGATGGATGGATGGGTGGATGGATGGATTAGTAAATAAATGAGTGAAAATGAAAGCTGTAAGAAAGGAAAATACCAAAATTTCTCTTTTGCCCATCTGCATTATAAGAAGAAACTATTAATACAGAGATTACAAAAGAAGAATCTCTGGTGTGAGAAAAGGAAGAAAAGTTTATTCCCATATGTGTTAAATGTAATAATATTTTAGGACATCAAGTTGTAATTTAGCAATTGAAAATAAGAGGCTCACAGAAGCCTTATTCTTGAGACTAACATGTAGGCTTTCATGTACATTTACAGAACATAGATATGGTGATTTAAGGCATTGCTATGGATGACGTTTCTGAGGAAGGTACCTTAGTCTATCCAGACTGCAATAACAAAACTGTTATACGCTGGGTAGTTTATTAACAACAGATATTTATATCTTATATTTCTGGAAGCTGGGGTTCTAAGAACAAGACACCAAAGGATTTAGTGTCCAGTGAAGGTTCAGTATCATGAACCTTTCATGATATGTCCTCATATGGGAGAAAGGATGAGGCAGTGCTCCAAGGTCTCTTTTACGAGGGCAAAAATCCCATTGATAAGCACCCTGCTGCCCTCATGACTCAATCACCTCCCAAAGGCCCCACCTCCAAACACCACCACATGGGTGATTAGGTTTCAACATATTAATTTTTGGGGAGACACAAACATTCAGTCATGGCAGGAGGAAAATAAAGTGTTAAAAGAAGACTTAGAATGGAATACGGAGAGGAAAAATGTTTAAATTATGGTAGAATATTAAGAGCGAAAAATTAAAGAATGGGGGGGAAGGCATTGAAATCAAGTAAAATCATGAAAAGTTACATGAGTTAATCAAAACTCAAATAACAAATGTTAGCATTTTGAGCTCCAGGGATCCTGACTCCATACCTTATATTCTTTTCATAAATACCTGTTTCTCTAGCCTAATCTATAACCACAGTGGCATTTAATAAACTAATATAATGACATTTGCAAAGAGCAAGGTTTGGCATAACCTATGACTTAGAGGGGTATTTGTTCATAGGAGAGAGAGAGAGTATAAGGGAATGTTAATACGTGTCATCAGCTTTCCAGAAGCCTACTTCAAATTATTCATTGGACAAGGAAGAAAAAAAAAAAGACAAAAAAACCCCTAAGTGAGCAGGCAGCAAAATGAAGTAATTGGATATTGGTTGGGGGGTACAAGGAAGGTTTCAAAACGATTGGAAGGGATCGCAAAATAGTAAAAATATATTCTGAATGGGTAAACCATTATATTTAGAAAGATTAATGGAAATAGTAGATCATTTCTATGTATAGAATTAGATCTCATATCAAGAGCTTAAAAGATTTAATTTACCTTCACATGCCTCCAATGCCAGGCAATTAGTTGAAACCAAAATCAATTTGCTGAGAGCTGGGCTTTGTCTCAAAAACCCACTCCTTCTGGCTTGGCAATTGTTAACTGCATTCACTCTGTTGTGAGGAAAACCAGGAATAACAAAAAGTGATGCAAGATGCTTCCAAGGTTTTGTCCTTACAATTGCCTTACAAAAACAAACAGTCCTCATTCTTTTGTTGCTGTTATTGTTTTTGGTTCAGTCAGCATTGTGCTCCTAGGCTTAGGGAACTCCTCATTCTCTTAAAAAGCCAAAACAAATGTTTCCAAAAGGTGTTATTTTAGATTTGTTTCTTTTTTCTGTTGTATGTCATAATGGTCTATTTTGCGATAATTTTTTTTCTTATAGTATCTTTTGACTTTTAGTATTCTGGGGATTTTAAGAAAGAAGCAAAATATAGAGTATAAAATGATGTTACCAAGGCTAAAAAAATTACCAAGGATAGTTCTTACTGCCACATATCATAAATGGTTTATTGCCTTGTGAACTTTTGAGGTTGGTGTGATTTTTTGTTGGCTTTAGTTCAAAACTTAATCTTAAGGAGTCAGAAAATAATGTCTATAGTTGTATATATTGTTCTTGATCAGATTCTTTTAAAGTCCTTTATCCTCTTTAGTGCCATTGGCACTTAGTACTTAGATACTAGAAGTGTTTTTAGTACCAATTACAATGTGTGTGCAGATATGGGTTTCCCTATACCAAGCAATGTTCAGACACCTACTGGGTGTCCCATAAATTTATTTACCCTGAGATAGCAGCAGATTCCACAGTTCAAGGGCTCAGCCCCACAAGACTGTTCTTTAATTCTATTCCCAATCACAAGCCCAGCACTTCTGACTGCTTGGCTATAAATCAGAGGTTCCCATGATCTCTTCCTTGGATTTGATTAATTTGCTAGAGCAGTTTAGGGAACTCAGGAAATCCATTTGCTCACTAGATTATTGGTTTATTACAATGGATATTAAAGAATACAAATGGAGAGATAAATACAGATGAAGAGATAAATAGGGTGAGGTCCTAACAAAAGGAGCTTCTGTCCTTTGGAGCCTGGGGCCCTGCACGGTAGCACATGGAAGCATTCTGGTTCACCACCTAGAAGCTCTCCAAAATCAGATATAACTCAGAAATAGTCAAAATGGGAGAAATGTATAGGACTAGACATGGGAAAATGGCAGAGAGTTTCCTCTTCTTCTCCAGGCAGGCTGATTCTCTTTGCTTCTCCAAGTGTTCACTAACCCCGGAGCTCTCTGAACCCCATTCTTCTGGGTTTTTACAGAGGCTTCATTTTATAGGCATGATTGAGGGTTTCTATTAAGAAAGGATGCTGTATTTTGTCACATGCTTTTTCTACATCTATTGACAGGATCATATGGTTCTTATCCTTTCTTTTATTAATGTGATGTATCACATTGATTGATTTGCAAATATTGAACCAGCCCTGCAGCCAGGAATGAATCCCACTTGATCATGGTGAATAATTCTTTTTGTATGATGTTGAATTCGATTTGCTAGTATCTTGTTGATAATTTTTTAGTCCATGTTCATCAGGGATATTGGCCTGTAATTCTCCTTTTTTGTGGGGTCTCTGTCTGCTTTGGGAATCAAGGTAATGCTGTCCTCATAGAATGAGTCTGGAAGCTTTCCATCCATTTCTATTTTGGGGGACAGCTTGAGAAAGATAGTTATTAACTCTACTTTAAATGTCTGGCAGAATTCCCCAGGGAAATCATCGGGCCCAAGACTCTTATTTGTTGGGAGATTTTTGACAACTGATTCAATGTCTTCACTAGTTATCGATCTGTTCAAATTTTCTATTTCTTCCCATTTGAGTTTCGGTAGTGTATGGGTGTCTAGCAATTTGTCTATTTCTTCTAGGTTGTCCAGTTTGTTGGCATATAATCTGTCATAGTATTCTCTAATAATTATTTGTGTTTCTGAAGAGTTGGTTGTGATGAACCCAATTTCATTAATCATTTTATCTATTTGAGTCCTCTCTCTTTTCTTTTTGAGAAGTCTGGCTAGGGGTTTATCAATTTTGTTTATTTTTTCAAAAAACAGCTTTTAGTTTCATTGATATGTTCTACTGTTTTTTTTATCTTATATTGTTTATTTCTTCTCTAATCTTCATTATTTATCTTTTTCTGCTGGCTTTGGGGTTTCTTTGCTGTTCTGCTTCTAGTTCCTTTAGGTGTGCTGTTACATTTTGAATTTGGGAATTTTCTTGTTTCTTGAGATAGACCTGGAATGCAATGTATTTTCCTCTTAGGACTGCCTTTACTGCATCCCAAAGGGTTTGGACTGTTGAGCTTTCATTTTCATTTGTTTCCATATATATACTTTTTTAATTTCTTCTTTAATTGCCTGTTTGACCCATTCATTCTTTAGTAGGATGTTCTTTAACTTTTCCAAACTTTTTCCTGTGGTTAATTTCAAGTTTCATAGCATTGTGATCTGAAACTGTGCAAGTTATGATCTTATTTCTTTTATATTTATTGAGGGCTGTTTTGTGACCCAGTATATGATCCATCTTGGAGAACATTACATGTGCACTCGAGGAGAATGTGTATTCTGCTGCTTTGGGGTGAAAAGTTCTGAATATATCCCTCAAGTCCATCTGGTCCAGTGTACATTCAGGGCCATTGTTTCTTTATTGATTTTCTGCCTAGATGATCTTTCCATTGTTATAAGTGAAGTATTAAAGTCCCCTGAAATTACTGCATTTTTTATCAATAAGATTGCTTATGTTTGTGATTAACTGTTTTTATATATCAGGGTGTCTCCAAATTGGGTACATAAACATTTATAATTGTTAGCTCTTCTTGATGGTAGACCCCATAATTATGATGTAATGCCCTGTTTCATCTCTTGATACAGCCTTTAGTTTAAAATCTAGTTTGTCTGGTCTATATATGCCTACTTCAGCTTTCTTTTGACTTCCAGTAGCATGATAGACAGTGCTCCATCTCCTCACTTTCGATCTGAAGATGTCCTCAGGTCTAAAATGGGTCTCCTGTAGGCAGCAAATAGATGGGTGTTGTTTTTTTATTCATTCTTATACCCTATGTCTTTTGATTTCAGCATTTAGTCTGTTTAAATTCAGCGTTATCATTGAAAGATATAGATTTAGTGTCTTGTTAGCTACAGGATTCATGCTTGTGGTGATGTCTCTGGTCCTTGCTAGTCTTTGCAACATCCCACTTCACAGAGTGCCCCTTAGGATCCCCTAGTGTTATGAACTCCCTCAGTGTTTGTTTGTCTGGGAAAACCTTTATCTCTCCCTTTTTATTCTGAATGAAAACCTTGTTGGAAAAAAGATTCTTGGCGGCATATTTTTTTTTTCCTGTTCAGCATATTGAATATTTCCTGCCACCCCCTTCTGGCCTGCCAAGTTTCAGTGGATAGGTCTGCTACTACCCTTATGTGTCTACCATTGTAGGTTAAGGCTCATTTGTCCCTCACTGCTTTCAGAATTCTCTCTTTATCTTTGTATTTTGCCAGTTTCACTATGTTATGTTGTGCAGAATGATTCCCATTATGTCTGAAGGGAGTTCTCTTGTGCCTTCTGGATTTCAATGTCTGTTTCCTTCTCCAGATCAGGGAAGTTCTCAGCTATGATTTGTTCAAGTATACCTTCTGCCCTTTCTCTCTTTTCTTCTTCCTCTGGAACTCCTATGATATGGATATTATCACAATTCATTGAATCACTTAGCTCTCTAATTCTCTCCTCATGGTCTAGAATTTTTTTTATCTCTATTTTTCTCAGCTTCATCTTTTTCCATAATTTTATCTTGTATTTCACTTATTCTCCCTTCTACCTCTTCAATCCTTGCTGTCACCACCTCTAGTTTATTTTGCACCTCATTTATAACATTTTTACTTCATCATGACTATCTTTTAGTTCCTTGATCTCTGCAGCAGTAGATTCTTCACTGTCTTGTATTATTTTTTTAAAGCCCAACAATTCATCTTATGACTGTTATTCTAAATTCTTGATCAGATATATTTGTCTATTTCTGTTTTGATCAATTCTTTAGCTGTATTTCTTCCTGGAATTTCTTTTGAAGAGAATTCTTTTGTTTCATCATTTGGGCTATTTTTCTGTCCCTTATGTTATGTTTTAAAACCTTGCTATGTGTCCTGCACCTGCTAGCACTGTTATATTAAAGAAGGGTCATATACTGTTCAGGGCCTGGCACTTTAGGAGGTGTTTTATGGAGTGTGTTACATGCTCTCTGTTGTTGTGACTCTGGTTGCTTTATCTCTGTACTCATGATGATGTTTTGGACCCTCCACCAGGTGTGTTTGGGTTTGTTCATTGAAGTAACCCTGGAAAAAATTTTTTTTAAAAAAGGGGGCGGTGGTGGTAATGGTGGAAGAGGTCTCAACACATACAAAGAGAGAAATGACAGGGGTGGGGGGGAAAGCAAAGCAAAGCAAAGCAAAGAAAGTTGACCTGGCAAAGGAACTATACAGCTTAGTCCAGAGAGAGAGAGGAAAATAAAGAATGAGACATAGAACAAGTGCAAAGAGAATGGATTAAATATGTCTGCTTAAACAAACCAACAACCAGAATAACCAGACTAGACAAGGGAAGAAATAAGAAGGAGAAAAGGAAGGGGGGATGGTGGAATATATATACATATATGCGTATATGTATATACATATATACAAATATATACATATATATTTAATAAGAATTATCCAAAAAGTAATTCTGAAAATGCAAAACCACTGGGTACCTTGGAACTGGTGGGAGTGCTGCTCTGGAAGAGAGGCTGTCTGGTTCCTCAGCGTCAATCCTGCCCCAGTAGATAGGCAGTTACCAAAGGCAGAGGAGCATGGTTGGTTTCCTGCCTCCGCATGGAGATGTCCTTCCCTGAAGCTCCACCCACCTTGTTGGTGACGGGCATAAAAATGGCGGACACCCCAGTCTCTCTTTCCTGGACCAGGTATCCCAAACCACTCTATTCAGGCTGTCCTCACAGTGCTGAGCAAGCATGAGCCAGCTAGTTTTGTTTGTTTGTCTGTTTCATCCACTCCACAGTCTCCCACACCTCCCTGGGGCTGGTCTGGGATTCAAACCAGATTCAAACTCCACCTGCCCTGGTTCCTGGGACGTGCCACTCGACCCCACTGATGAATGGCTTCTTCACAGTATCCCACAGGCGCAAACAAGGTAGTTTGTCCCTCTCCACCTACTCCCACACTGCACTGATGCTCAGCTGGGATTCAAACCTGGATGTTTTAAAGGGTCCCACTCTGCATGCCCCAGTTCCAGGGAAGTGCCATTCCTCCCCACTGATAAGTGGCCTCTGGTGGGCGCAGACAGGGTCCCTTGTCCTTTGAAGGACTATATACGTTCCTCCCCACAGCACTCCAGGGAGGGGATTGCTTTCTCCCACTGTGCACTGTGCCTCTGAACTAGTTACTGGGCCACAGCTGGCTCCCCTCCTCCCCTGGTGTGTGAACAGGGCAGCCAGCCCAAGTTTGGAGAAAGCCCCACAGTTAGAAATTGTATCTGTTTCTGCTTTTTTTCTGATCCCAGATCTGTGGTTTTTCTCTTCTTTAAATACAATCCTACACTTCCACAGCCTCTCTTTTGCTTCCCTTTGTCTCTCCACAGAAGGGGATCCTTCCCCTCCACACCTTCACTGCCTGTTTTCTCTCTCTTAGTTTACAATCACACACCTATGGCCTGCCAGGTTGTCCCATGTGCCCACGGAGACATCTCTGTTACTCTGCAGCCTGGACTCTTGGAATTCAAAGTCCCGTGGCTCAACACTGCTGTGTTTGAGGGATGAGGGAACATCAGGTCCCCCTACCTCTACACCATGTTGGATCTGTCCCCTTTATAGGTATGACTGATCAAATCAACCTGCAGCACCTCTCTCCTCCTGAGAGGTCTGGGCATGGGATCCAAAAGCCACTTCATTTACATAAGAAAAGGCACCTTATCACTCTCTCACTTAGGAAATTTAAAGTGTTTTAGAAGCTGTGGGAAGACCAAATATATTTGAGAAATACATTTTGGTCATTCGAATTATCAAAATATGCATTCCTTAGGAATCACAAATGCCAAATAATTTGTATTGCTTTGTGTAGTAGCTAATGTCTAGACAACAAAATATAGGGAGATAACACAGATTTAGGAATTAGACCTGAATTAGCAGCTCATATCCACCCCATAATAGCTACATTGCCTTGACACTGTTAACTTCAAATTGTTTTTCATTTGTAAAATGGAGATAACATCTTATATCCTAGAATCCTTAAGATTAATAACAACATGTCAAATGTTTAGCACAGTACTTGCCACATAGTGCTTATTATGTGTAAAAATTGTGTTTCAGCATACTATTCATGTTTATGACTCCGAATAACCATTCATACTTATTTTGCTGCAATGCCTTGTTTGTTTCTTAAAACCTTCAAAGTATTGCTTTTATATGCAAGGACATGAAAATTTGCATTAAAATGAGAGTCAGTGAAGCATACGTTTTTCTCTGAAAGATGAAGGTCATAGGTTTTTCTTTTAGCACAGATTCAGGGGACACAGCTCTAAGCCAGAAAGGATTCCACTGGTTTCCTCTCCACTTTGAGGTTCAAGGAAATCAGGCAGACGTATGTGCACCACAGGATTGGCTTGGCAGGCAAGCCTTTTGCTATTTCTGAAGCATATATGTTGCTTTCCATTTCTAACATACCAGAGGCTTTTCTCATTGCCAAAATTTCTCCTTTGTGAAACTCTGTAGGAACCTGATGTAGTCTATGCTCAAAAGATATCCAATGCAAGGCTATGAAGCTTCCATTGACTTCACATCTTCACTGGAAGGGGAAAAAAAGAAGTTATAGGATGTCAGGCCAGTCTTAAAAAGAGATGCTTATACTATTACAAAAGGTAAAATTTCAACTTTTAAAATTCCCCCTGAGTATGGTGGGTCTGTGAGAGAACAGAAGATGCCATTGACAAAAGGCTAGTGGTCCTTTCTTGTTTTTCTTATCCCTTTACACTTTTCCTGACACATAACATCATGCTGTTGTGAGAACTTCTGGCTGTGTGGATTTCACTTAGTGGTTTCCCATCAACCATCTTATTGGCAAGAAATAAGAAGAGCTGATTGGCTTCCATTCTTTCATTAGAAATAACAAAGAACCAGAAACACATTCATTTTTTGCTATCCTACTTACGAAAGCCTTGAAAGGAACATAAACTCGAGGAAATTATTAGAGGTTTCTTGCAAAGAAATTTTAGAAATCATGAGCCTGCTCGTATGAAAGTGATGGGGTCCTGGAGTGGTGGGGGTATAGAACCGATGGCCGCATAAGAATTCTTGAGATGTCTTTGGTGCAAAAATGTGATTTTATTGAAGCATGGGGACAGGACCTATGGGGAGAAAGGTCTGCACTGGGGTTCTGAAGAGTGACTGGTTAGACTGGTTATATACTATAGAGTTGCAGGGGTAAAGGCAAAAGGGAGGCCTCCAGAAGGACTATGATATGCTAAAGAGGAGGCCTACCTGAGTCTTTGCTATTGTCAAACTAAGGTTGTTTTTCCTCTTGTAAAGCATTAACATTAGGACAGTAGGGGGTTCCTGGAGAAATGTTCTACTCTGTATTTGCCTCAAGTATTTGTCAATGGTCTGCAGAGTATAAAGAAATTTAATTTTCCCTGCCATTTAGTTCTTGTTCCCCACATCGCTATGGAGGGGAGGATGATGTTGGGGCTTCAGGAAACTGATTGTATAGTTTTCTGGAGAATAAATAGGCTGTTGATAAGATTGTCTTTTTCTTGTAATTTACTAAGACATTTGTAAACTGATGAAGACTTGTGCTCTGCATGACTATGATCTCTATCAGTTAGCCATTGTTTTGTTATGTTTTGTTTTGTTTTTTTCTTCTCTTAGCTTTAGGGCAGTTAAGAGTGCCTGAGGAAGATCACACATATCCTCCACTTGGTGGAGGGAGGGTCATTTGCAGGGGAGTCAGATGCCTGCCTTATGCTCCCTCATCAAAAGCATTATGTAAAAGTTTAGCAGTCATTCACTCTGGCCTGCTGCTTCAATTAACAGCACGCTATGTAAATGTATTTTGTGTTAGTTAAGGTACAGGAAAAGCTGCTACAATAAAAATGGCACCAAAATGTTGAGCTTTAAAAGCTTTAAAACTCCAAAGAGATTGGAGTTTATTTTTCTCTCCTAAAAGAATCTGTGGGTGAGTAGGCTACAATGGCCAAGGGGTTTGGATATTTGAAGTCATTCAGGGACTGAGAGCCCTTCTGTTTTCCTCCTCTGCCATTGCTCAAGATGTTAGATGTGTCTGTGGAGTTAAAGCCAGCAGCCTCCAGAATTGGTTCCCATTCAGGGACTAGGGAGGAAATATTGCATTACTTAAAAAAAAAAAAAAGAGGGACACCTGGGTGGCTCAGTAGGATTATTGATTTCAGCTCTGGTCATGATTTCACTGTTTGTGAGTTCGAGTCCTGCATTCTGTCTCTTCTCTCTCTGCCCCTCCCCACTTGCTCTCTTTCTCTGTCTCAAAATATAAATAAGTAAAAGGATGACAATAGATATTGGGGATATTTGGCAATATTCACTGTAATTATGGTCTGAACATTTCCCCTAGGAAATTTAATTGCAGGAATATTCCCATAGGAATATTTCTCTAGGAATAGTTACTTGTGGAAAAACAGGTTGCAATAGTCTGGAATGTTTAAAGAGACAAACTTTTAAATTAGTAGGCTGACAGATTATATGGGCTTGATAGGCTTCTTCCCAAGTTTCCTCCTAAACACACAGAAAGGAAAAGGTTTAGTGTAATTAAAGAAAAAGGACATATGAAGGACATATGTAAAATTTTATTCCGAATTTAAACAAATGGTATTGTTGATAGAGATGAATTTAAAAGTATATTCTTGAACCACATATCACATGCAACTACAGTCTTAAGAAGCAGAACAGACATCCAAAACTAAAACAGGAAAAACTTCTGATGCCAATAGTATACCACATTCGACTGCAATTGCACCAAGCCAGAATAGTTGCAAAGAACAGAAGAAAGTAGGAAAAGACGATGATGATACATCTGACTTTACCAAACTGTGAGAACTAGAAGCTAAAATTTAGAAGACAGAAAAAAAAAAAAAAAACAACCAGGCAATTTCCCTCAAATGCACAGAAGTTCCCATGTATCCCATCAGTGCTAAAAGTTCTGTCTCCAACCTTTGTCAACAGCTCTTTTCTCACTGGCACTGGGAGGCTGCCTACATCACTGCAGGAAGTGGGCATATGCAGTGCTGCCTTGCTCCCTGAAATGCTTACATATTGTAGGAAAATACCATGAAAAGTGCTGAGATGAAGCCTAGCATGCTGAGATTCTGGCACTCACGAACTGTAGTGTTGAAATGACAACTTCAGACTGCGCCTGACTCCCTCCCTCAATCACTCGTCTAAGGAGAAAATGAGACCTACCTGCAGGCCAGTGAAACCCTTCAAATGACTCTGAACACAAGTTACAAATTTTGACCTGCAAATAGGGACTTTATACATCAACTTGACCATCTTATTGAAACGTGAGAGGAGTAAGTTGCTACCATGTGGATGGTGGTAACTATGCGCTGGGAATGACATCAGGACTGTACTGATTCCCTGAACTCAGACCTATGAGCAGAAACTAGAGAAAAGGAGTCAATGCCTTGATGATTTTGAGGATGCTCATATTTTTTTTTTAAATTCTCTCTCTACATGACTAGGGAACTATAAAAAAGAATTCTTGAAATAAAAGCAGAGATGTTTTTGGGAGCTGGAATTTGGGAGGAGAGGGAAAAAAAGGAAGAAAAATAGAGAAGAAAGGCTGAAACACAAAATAAACATTAAAAATGTCTTTGGAGATAATAAATTTTGAGGTAAATAAAATGATTGAAGAACACATTTAATAATTTCACTCACAATGAACAAGAAAGTTAAAAATAAGGAGAAAATAACAGGTGAATGATAAAAAGTGATAGGCATTCTAACAAGATGATAGAAATCCTAAGAATTATATGTTTTCAGTGTAAGAACCTGTGAGTAATGGAAACAAAGCTGATAATCACAAATAATAACTACTACCATGTATGAATTATTTATGATTTGCATCTACCATTATCTCATTTAATCCCCAGGAAACGTCTATAACATACAATCTTACATCTATTTGACAATGATGAGAGGAAGCTTGCAGAGAATTTTAAATAACTTGCCACAGAATTAGTAACAAGCAGATTCTGTAGATCCAGCTGGTCCACTTCTAGAAGTGATGTAGTTTATAGCCACCATCAGGGAGCTGAAGAAAAAATATGAGTGTAAAGTTTGAAAGGGTTTGGCGTTTTACGGGAGAAAAAATTACAAAAGGATTTCCCTCTCTAGATGTATCCTGAGGAGGAAAAATGTTTGACTTTCAACAAGTTAAAACAAACAACAGAAACAAACCCAAAATAATCTATAAAGAAAAAGTGTTTTTGCTACCAAAATAATAAGTAATCAGATAAATAAAAAGAGAAACTGGATTTAGAATTCTATTTCTTGACACAGAGCTGAAGAAAACACTGGACTTTTGAGAGAGAAAGTTTAGGATCTAAGAGATCCATACCTGACAAATCGTCTTTCACGTGTAAACACCTCAGAGAAAAATGCTCAGTTTTGCAAGAACTTTGGCAATACCCTGGCCTATGTAAGATTACTCAAAGAACTAATCTCATCAAACAAATGTCAATCAAAATAAGGCATCAGCATGGAAAAGCTGTTATGATAGATTAGCATTAAGGATTTTTTTTAAGTAATGGCTACACCCAATGTGGGGCTCAAAGTTACAACCCCAAGATGAAGAGTTGCATTCTCTGTAAACTGAGCCAGCCAGGCATCCTTGCTAGAGCAAGCTTAAAAAACAATAGATTCAGAACATAAATTAATTTGAATTATCTCTCCTACTTTAAAAAGCAGAGACATGCAGTCAAGCTGCTTCGGCGTTTAGGCCTGTTTCTGGTTTTCCCAATTAATATTTTCATGGTTTTCTCTTGTTCTATGATAGTTCAGCAACAGGCTCAACGTAAGAGTTCAATAAATATGTTTGATAGGTTATTATCAATGCACTGCATTTCTGAGTATGAATCTCTTAAATACCAATGTGAATTCCCCCTGCCCTTTGAATGTTTGTAAGGAAAACTCTGGAGTTCTCCTATGTATGCCTCATTTAGTAACTATGGTTTCAAATCATCAGGATGTGTCGATTCAGAAGGGGACTTTTCAGTACTGTTTGATTGATATCTATCAGGACCCTTGAAATCAGTGGCTAAGACTTCTGAAAAAAACACCTTGCTTCAAATAATTATCTTTGACTGGGATTTTGTATTTTCCATTAGTCCTTCCTGATCATGTTCACCACACCTGCCATGAGATATATGTTATAGTTTGGTGAGGCACGAGGTGTGACAATTACTGGGAGGAAACTGAAATGGAGGAGGATTGAGCAATGTATGTATAGTATAAGGTAAACGTGTGTGTGTGTGTGTGTGTGTGTGTGTGTGTGTGTGTGTGTGTGTCTAAAATCATGCTCCTTGGTACTGAGCATGAGAATTGTACTGGTCCTATGCCACTGACAGACACTCTGAGAACAATAAAGTTCTTAAGATTCTGTAGCCATATTGATCTCCATATTTCTATCATTTACTAAAATGCAGAAGACATCATGACTCTTAGGGTAGATGTGAATGAATGCTTGGCATTGGGTACGGGTGAGAAGAGATCACAACAGACAAACAGTACAAGAAGGTTGACAATGAGCACTGAAATTAAATGTACAAATAACTATAATTATTTGTACATGCTATATATGGATTATTAACTGAATGGAAAATTATCTTAAAGACTTCATGTAGTAAATGAAATATTGGAGTACAAATTAATATTTTTTTCTCTAGGCCTATAATTGCATATATATTAACTTAGAAATAAGGAAAGTACTAGCAAAAGAAAGTAGGCCCACTACATTACCTTGAAAGTGATAACCTTACATTGTCTTTATTCATTAGAGGTCTATAGATATGTTTGTATTTTATATATTGAAAGGCAGCTATAGTTTTGAAAATAACATTTATGATGTTCACACTACCTAGATACAGCAAAGAACCATCTTTTCCCATATGACTTAGATGACTCTCCTGTGTAGCCCCTTGTTTAGGACAAGGCAGGGCACAGATGCTTCAAATTCCAATTCTCTGTCTCACAAATGATTAGCTGAACTATTTGTCCCTCTGAAACTAGCCAGATACAGACATAAATATTTCCTGGTTGACTGAGACTGCCTAAGTATAAAGCAACCCCAGCTGTAAAATCACCCAACAAATGATTTTCTACACCTCCCTATAAAAGTCTAAGGCAAAAACCATCCTTGAGACACTCTAATCTTCAGACCTGAGGTTCTATTCTTATTGTAAGGAGTCCAAATGAAATTCATTTCCCTAGCTGTTTGTTTTTGTTTCTGACAGTTCCGTGTCACAATGTGCCTGGGACTGAAAGTCCCATCGACTTATGTATCCCTATCTTTTCTATTCAGGTACGAAGGCCTCTGGAGCCCCTTGTGATCGACATATTGGGCATCCCACAGTGAGTTCACCTCCTGACCCCTGTGTTCCAGACACTTGCCCATGGCAACATGGTAAGGATTTAATTTGAATTCTTGTTTTTTTCAGTGCTCTTTTGGTTTTATTTTTGTTTCCATTTTTTTTTAGCCTTGTAACTGAGGGAAACTCCAATTCACTTTTCAACCCCCTTCAGAATCCCTGCGAATTAAATATTTCACCACTACAGCAACAGCTGACTTTATTAACTCCATTTGGCAGAATTTTACTCAGGATTTTGTCTCACAACCCCAGTGGCCTCCTCCTTCACCTTCAGCAAACTCATCATACCTTTTCTTTCCTAAAAACTCCTTACACATACTGTCTCCAGCCCTTTTCTCACTAAGTATTCCTACTCATTCTCGTTTCTCTTGTTTGCTTTGCTTTCACCTGTATTCCTCCTCATTACTCTTCCCTGGCTCCACTAAATCCCTCTGCTTTCCAATGTTCCATCCTAACTTGCCTTACGGCTTTTCCCCACTTGTGATGAGAGATTAATGACCTGAGCACCCATCTGAACACCTTATGCCTTTGTCTCACTTAGATTTGCATAATATTGTCAAAGACTTCCCAGAACCCTGTAAGAATGGAAAAGGATTTTGTAATCAATCCAGGCAGGTCCACAGGACATATTTTCCCAGGCTCCATAATTTATATCCACTTGTGCAGCTGCTAGTGGGCTCAGGAGATAGACCATCAAAGAAATTAGAGCACGCCTAAAGCTTATATACAGGCTACAACCGCAGGGAGAATGAAAATTTATTGGATGCAAGATTACAGACAATAAAGAGATGAGTCCAACTCTAGTTATAGATTAGAATGCACTTGAAAGAACTACTGTGGGTTTGCTCCCCATAACTGAATCACTTCTACCATTGACATTAGTTTTATTAAGAGCTTACAACAAAAATTAGAGATATTATACCCCCCCCCAAAAAAGGTAAATTGATGGAATATTCCTATCTCTGAAATACATACACTACCTCAACACTGTGGGGACTCCATTTCAGAAAAAGCTGAACAACACAATGCAAATTTGTGCCTTTATTTTCAATTTAAATGTTTAGAAGGAAACAAACCAGGGAAATCTCCCTACAAAATCACTTGCAGATGTTGTGAAAAAAGGGGAGAGGGAATGTAATAGGACCTGGTCTTAAAATGCAAAAGGGAACAGGAATCCAAAAACCTACCTCCCCAATGATCTTTCTTTGGGCAACCATCGCCCTTGTTCCAGCTAATCCTCAAGAGGCAAGGAGAAAGAATCATCCCTATAAATGATTCCCCTCCATGATATCCCTCCATATTCCTAGTGGACACAAGAACAGCACATTACTCTTGTTCTCCCACAAGTGTCTCTTGGAATAGGCAAACCATATCTGTGGTGGGACTTGATAGTCAATCTGCCTTGTGACTTGACTTTATCTAAACATGCTTATATCTCATTAGGACTTCTCACTATCTTGGATAGTTTTGTGCTTAACCCTACTGTCCCAGTAACCTGGGAAAGTATGCACTTTCTGAATGGAATATCTGTATTCTTCACTCTTCTCAGTATCTCTCACTCCACATCTACACACGTTTACCCTTTAATGTCTTTGACCACAAGACAATTGCTCATGACAACCCTATAGAGCAAACAAATGGGGTTAATGACAGCTGAAGGGGTATCTATTGAAAATAAACTGGAGTTACTAACCTATTGCAGGCTTTATCTAAGGAATTAGCGATTATTCCCACAGCTAAAGGGAACTCTGACAAAGGTACTAAGATAATCACTTCCCAAGAACATTCATCTTCAGTCACCAGCATGCATTCCTTTACTTAACCTTCTTTACAGTCACAACCTCTGCTTAAGGAATTTAAGACAATTAATGAAATTTAAAGTAACAGCTGTTACCATCTGAAGCTGAAAAACATAATCAGAAATAAACTGGACAGTTTTTTTGTTTGTCTTTTCTATTCAGATACTCTTTAGATATTCAGATGGCCCCTGATCTCTCCTTGGATCCTCACCTAAAATATAGTCCACAGTCTACATAATATTACATATAATAACAGATATCCTTAAAGCTCCCTTTCACAAATATTGGTGGAGCTTCAGCTCTCATTTTAATGTCATAATCTCAATTGTCCCATCTGTCAGAAACATAACCATGCTAAAAATATAAAGGTAGCTAAATACAAGAGACAGCTTCTATATGAATTTAAATTTCAAATTGAAACTATAAGCTGTATATTTGTGTCTGTATATTTATGTGTGTGTATGTATGTATGTATGTATATATATATATATATATATATATGTAATATATGTGTAATATTATCCTCCTTCCAATGATAATATCAAATTAAATGATAAAATCCCTTAATGGATTTCTATTCTGATTAGCTTAAAAATAAAATAAACACTTAACTAAACTGAATTTTTTTTAAATTTTTCAGAAATTAAGGAAATTTAACTAATATCTTTAAAGTACAAAGAAAGTATTCTTAGAGAAACAAGAATTGTTTTAAGAACTCAAGTTCACATAATTTTAGGTATGTCTCTGTCCGACAAGATTCATTTAATATTGTTTTAATGAAAACAGTCATGTTGTCTGAGTTACCAGTGTTAAATACAAGTATAAATTTTTATTGTACTTGGACATGTTCTTCAAACAAAAACAAAGGCATTTGTACAGGTTTACTAATAACATAAGCTAGAATTACTCATACTAAATGTTTAAGATGATGCAAAATATAAATTTGTTTAAATCAAATTGAATCATTCATCTGACAAACTTTAATTCAGCAGTAATTAAGTTTTGTAGTATGTCACCTTGAAGATAGTTCCCAAGATCTGTGGGTAACTTAAAATCTTAGAGTTATGCTACATTAAATTAATTAATGAATAGTCATTAGATACCTAGATTGTTTCCAGTAGGATAAAATACTGAAGCATAATTTTAAGTTTATACATTTTCCCCCTTATTTTTATGTACAAAAAGGCTGTGTATATTGGATCTGAAGCAAGTGTATGGCTGTAAAAAATTGTGTGATGCATATTCATGATCTCTGCTAGTCTGCTACAAAATTCTTGTGTGTCCCAAAAGTTTATAATTATCCCCCTCATAATTTTGTCAGGAAAATAGAAATTACTGTGGTTAAAAGTGATAATCATAAATGAAAGAGTCTACTAGAAGCAATGGTGGTAGAGAGGAACAATTTTGTATGCAAGCTATACAGGATGTCTTTTTGTCAGGGAAAAAGACAATAGTTTTGTTTTAAAGTAAAATGTCTGTTTTTTTTTTTTCCCAGAATGAGAAAAAGGTAAATGTGTGACAAGAATATATAAAAGAACATATAAAGTTTCAGCTGGTTCATGGAAAGGGAATTTCATTTGTCATGGTCAAGGCTAGCTGAAATTTGGTGGATTTATTAAGATGGTCTAAAAAAGAGCTTTAGTTTAAAAATTATACTGATGCAAAAATTAAGGTTTGGTTTTCTCCCTGTAAAAATAGCAAAATTTTCTTGGATTATTGGCATTTTCTTAATGAGAGGTTTAAAAAGGTTTTTCTTTACTTTTTGAAAAATTGGCCCAAAAGGCAATGATACTGTGATGCCAGAATAATTAACTGTGCTTTAATATTGACTTTATCAAGTCCTTGATTATTTAATAGAACAAAGGCTTCTCACTTTTGAAAAATATGCTTCTGTATAATCATGTTTCTATATCTATTTTTTTAAAATATTTTATCCTCACATTAGTTAAATAGCCAGCTGTGTATGGTTACTCACTAACCCAGGATCCTATTTTAATCAAGTGTTCAAACTTCCTAACAACCTTTGACAGTTTGCCATCTCAAAGGTCATATTTTGAACCTAAAACTGTCTTTGAGATCTCCCAGGGCCTTCAATCTCTTACAAAAAAAAAAAAAAAAAAAAAAAAAAAAAAGGAAAGAAAGAAATGCTACAAATAATTTTATTTCCTATGCTCTGAGTTCCATAGAAAATATTTTCAAATCAGAAGAGATTCTTAGCCTTCCCTATGTTAAATCTGTATGGATAAAATTGTATTAATATAAAAATTCCAGAAATTGTATGCTGTATAAGATGTTCCTAGGGAATCATCAATGTCCTTGCTGTCCACGATGTTTCCATTTATAAGAGCCCTGATGCTGTTTTGCCTGATTTTTTATAAAAATATAGCATTTTTAGAAATGGATTCAGTTTTTCTTTAGAATAATAAGTAGGTTGCATTTTATTTCTTTAATTTGATTCCAGTATATTCCAGGCCAATGAATTTCAATTAGGGATTCACATCACTTATCTATGAAGTTTTATTGATTTACAAGTATTTAGGATCCTCCTCTGACTTACTAAATCTCTTGACTTGATAATCTTGATCTATTCTAAGTATAAATGTTTGCAATATTCATGGCATATTATGACTCAAGACTGTTAGATGTTATATCTGAAGATTGTTTTCTCTGTAAAGATTATGTTTATCCATTTCCATAATATAGATGTAATCATTGTTCTTTGAAAATAGGCTTCATTATTATGTCTATAGTTATTTTGTCTAACTTCTTTGCATTGACTATTTTCTTTTGCATGCTACAGAAAAGACCAAATTTCCTGCCAGCTGAATAATTTGTGTAAAGAACTTGCATCAGATCTTTCGCTTTTCAAAATTATTAGTAGTAATTTGGATCCATTTTAAGTCTTTTGTCAACTACAAATAGACTCTTGTTTATTCTTATGCTTCCCTGAAAGTGTTTGCTAATCTGTCAAACAGACTCAGGGCAGCAGGTCTATGCCAGGTACTCTTGGCCTCTCTTGTTTATTGCCATTGCATTAAATAAAGTCATTCTTGTTTGTTTTAATGTGGTGCAATTTTTGCTTCAACAAGAGTTAAGATTTATTATGGAGGCAAAGCTTACAAAGTCCTGTTGGGACTTTGTTCCTAAGTACGAGAGTACTAACTTAATAGGTGAGTAAGGAAGGTTTTTCTTGGCAGGCTCAGGAAATTTAGGATGTTTGGGGGCCCCAAAAACAGAAATGTACTCGATCTCTAAGTACTGCAAGTGAAATATAGATAGTTTTAGGGTCAGCTTCCTCAAGTCCAATCTGAGATTTCCTATGAAAACTTGTAGCAAAGCAAACTTTAAAAGGCCTATGTGGTAAATCATCATGCTTGCTTCACCTGTATAAATAATCAGGCCAAAGCTAACGAGATTAGTTTTATTTTATGGTCAAGAAAAATATTTCTTTGAGACTCTCTTTGATGAAAATGAGGGGAGACTGTAAATTGAAAAAAATATTAAAAACTGTGACACATCCTTTTAGTTAATCGGATTCTGACACTGTTCATAGTCTTTGTGCTATTTCATACTTCTCTATAAATTTCAGGTAACTGATGGATATGCAAATGAACTTCCTCTCCGACTGTGGACACTCAGTTGTTGTTTCTTTTTAATTCATCATTTAAAAAATTCATCTATTTATTTATTCATTGTAAGAACACATACATTCTACTTTCAGCAAACTTCAATCAAACAAATCATACAATATTATCAACTATAGACACCATATTATACATTCAATCCTCAGAACTTATTCATTTTATCGCCGAAAGGCTGTACCCCTTTACTAGCCTCTGCCTGTTTCCCCAACCCCACAGTTCCTAGAAACCACTATTGTACTTTAGAAGATCAACGTTTTTTTTTTTTCTTTTTAGATTACACATATAAATGATAACATGAAGCATTTATCTTTCTTTGTCTGGCTTATTTTACTTAGAATAATGCCCTCCAGATTAATCTGTATTGCACATGATAGGATTTCCTTCTTTTTAAAGTCCTGGACATAAGTTGTTTCCAAAGATTGACTATTGTGAATAATTCTACAAAGAACATGGGAGTGCAGATATCCCTTCGAGATCCTGATTTCAATTCCTTTGGGTTTAGACCCAGACGTGGAATTCCTAGATCATATGGAAGTTGTATTTTTAAAAAATGTTTATTTATTTATTTTAAGAAAGAGCATGAGCAGGGGTGAGGCAGAGTGAGAGGGAGAGAGAGAATCTTAAGCAGGTTCCACACCCAGTGCAGAGCCCAACACAGGGCTTGATCTCATGACCCTGAGATCATGACCTGAGCCTAATCAAGAGTCCCATGCTTAACTGACCCGAGCCATCCAGGTGCACCGGTTCTGTTTTTAATTTATTGAGAAATCTACATATTGTTTTCCATAGCGATTATACCACTTTACATTCCCACTAACTGTGTACAAGTATTCCCTTCATTCCACATTCTTACAAGCATGTGTTCTCTCTTGCATTTTTGATAATAGACATCCTAACAGGTGAGAGGTAATATCTTATTGTAGTTTTTATTTGCATTTCCATAATGAGGACAGATGTTGAATAACTTTTCATGTACAAGTTGGCCATCTGTATGTTTTCTTTCTTTGGAAAGCTGTCTTTTCAGGTCCTTTATTCATTTTTCATTGAGTTTTTTTTTTTTTTTTTTCTATTGAGTTATATGACCTTTTACATAATTTGAATATTAATCCCTTGTTGGTTACATCTTTTGCAAATATTTTCTCACATTCTATATGTGGTGTTTTCATTTTGTTGATGGTTTTCTTTCCTGTGCAGAAGCTTTTTAGTTTTAGTCCAACTGGTTAATTTTTGCTTTCATTGCCATTGTTTTCTGTGTCAAATCAAAGAAATCATTGCCAGGATCAATATCAATATCAAGGAGTTTACCTCCTATGCTTGCCTCTAGGAGTTTTATGGTTTCAGGTCTTACCTTTAAGTTTTAAATCATTTTTAGTTGATGTTTTGTGTATGGTATAAGACAGGGGTCTAGTTTTCTTCTTTTGCAAGTAGATATCCTGTTTTCCTAACTTTCCCAGTTTTATCCATTGTATGTTCTTGACTCCTCTCTTTAAAACTAATTGATCATATATACATGGGTTTATTTCTGGGATCCCTATTGTGTTCAATTTATCTATGTGTCTTTTTATGCAAGTATCATTCTGTTTAGATTACTATAGCTTTATAGAATAGTTTGAAAGCAGGAAATGTGATGCCTCCAACTTTGCTCTTCTCTCTCAAGATTGCTTTAGCTATTTGGGGTGTTTTGTGATCTCACATAAATTTTAGCATTCTTTTTTTACTATTTCTATGAAAAATGCCATAGGAATTTTGTTAGAAACTCCATTGATTCTGTAGATTTTATTATGGACATTTAAACTAAATTAAATCTTCCAATCCATTAACACAGAATGTCTTTTGATTTATTATATCTTCTTCAATTTATTTCATTACTGTCCTATAGTTTACAGTATACATATCTTCACCTCCATGGTTAAATTATATCCAAAGTATTTTATTGTTTTGATGCTATTTTAAAAGGGATTGTTTCATTAATTTATTTTTCATATATTTCATCATTAGTTTGAAGAAACACACCTTATTTTTAATATTTATTTTGTATCCTGTAACTTCACCGAATTTTTTGTTTAGATCAACTTTTTTTTTTTTTGGTGGCATCTTTTGAGTTTTCTATATGTATGATCATATCATCTGAAAACAGAGACAACTTTACAAAAAAGTAAAGAAAAAACTTTCTTATTTGGAAGTTTTTTAGTACTTTATCCGATTGCCCTGCCTAAGATTTCTAATACTATTTTGAATAAAAGTGGTTATGGTGGGCATCCTTGATCACTCCTGAACATAGAGAAAAAATTTTTGACTATTTATTCTTGAGTATGATGTTAGATATGGGCTTGTCATACATGGCTTTTGTGGTGTTCGAGTCTGTTCCTTCTTTACACATTTTGTTAAGTTTTTTTTTTGGTTTTTGGTTTTTGGGTTGTTTTTTTCTTTTTATCATAAAGGACATTGCATTTTGTCAAATGCTTCTTCTGCATTTGTTTAGATGATGCCATGATTTTGATCTTTTATCTTGTTAATGTGGTGTATCACATTTATCGATTTGTAAAGGTTGAACTATTTTTGCCTCCATGGAATGAATCCCACTTGCTTTTGATCCTTTTAATGTACTGTTGAATTTGGTTTGCTAATGGATTTGGAATCTATGCTCATTTATGTTCATGTTCATCTGTAATAATATTTTTGTATGTCCTTATCTGGTTTGGTATCAGAGTAGTTCTGGCCCTTGAAAAATGTATTTAGAATTTATCTATCCTCTTGTATTGAGAGTCTGGGAAGGACTGATAGTAATTCTAACTTAAATGCTAGTAGAATTCAACTGTGAAGCCATTTAGTCCTGCACTTTTGTTTATTGGGAGGAATTTACTAATTCAAACTCCTTACTAGTCATTGTCCTGTCAGATTTATCATCTACAGTGTACTACAAACCTACCTAGGCATAGAGATATTTCTTGTTAACTGAGTGGCTCAGACTCTCCCTGATCACAAAACAACCTCAACTATAAATGTACTTCAACTATAATTTGCCTACTCTTCTTTACAAATGCCTAACGTGAAACTACACTACTAAGATAGTCTGACCTTTAAATTTGGGATGGATGCTCTTAATGCAACAGGATGGATAAAACCAATTTCTATTTGTTTGGTTTGTGTCTTTAATGGGGTTAACTATATCATCAAAGGTAAACAGTTTCAGATTCTGGAATGTTTTAATCAAACCATAAGATATTGTCATCATGTCATTAAGCATTCACCATTTATTATATTACTTGTAGGAGTTTTGCAAATGCCTTTTATCAAAATGAGGGAGCCTCATTTTGTGAGTTTTGCATAGTTTTTAACCATGAATAATGTTGAATATTGTCCATTTTTTTGCATTCATTAAGATGACCATGTTCATTTTCAAATGTTAAGCCATGCTTGCAATGAGAATAAAACATCATTGATATGAAACATAACCTTTTTTTGTATATTGCTAGATGTTTGCATTAATATTTATGAAGAATATTGGTTTTTGGTTATGTTTGCTTGTAATGCCTTTGATATGTTTTGGTACAAGTGTGATGCTGACCTCTAAAATGACTTGGGAGTATTCCCTTCTATTCAATTAAAAAAATCAGTTTAAAGCCATATATTTCTTAAATGTTTGATATAATTTACCATGATAGTCATCTAAGCCTTGAGTTTCCTTTCTGTGTGAAAGCTTTTAATTACAAACTACTCAATATTTAACAGCTATTAGTTTATCTATGTTTCTCTTATTTCAAAAGTGATTTGTATCTTCAAGGAATTCATCTACTCTAACCTGTGATTGTTAAAAAAATTTACTGGCATAAATTTGTTATAATATTCCCTTAAAATGTGTTCAGCATCTGCCAGATTATAGATAATATTCTTTTAATTCCCAATATTGTAATTTGTGTATTTGTGTTCTCTCTTCCTCTCTCTCACTCATTCCATGTAGATGGGTCTTCATTTCATTAATTTTTAAAATAGTAATTTGGGTTTCATTGATTTTTGCAATTAGCTTTATTTTCTTCCTTGTACTTACTTTGTTCTTGTTGGTAGCTTCTTAAAGGGGAAGCTTACATGATAAGTGTTAACCTCTCTTTTTTTTTAATATAAACATTTACAATTTCTAAGCACTGCTTTAGCTACATTTTATAAATTTTTACCTTGTGTTTTTATATTATCAATTACTTTAAAATATTTTCAATTTTTCATTTTGATTTACTCAACCTATTAGCTATTTATAAGTGCTCTGTTTAATTTCTAAAAGCTATTTGTTACTGATTTCTGATTTAATTCCACTGTGGTCAGAAAAAAATACTGTTGTGACTGTCTCTGTAACTTATTCAGACATGTTTTATGGTCTGTGTTGGTCAAAATCCCATGCTATTTTAAAATTTAGCATTCTGTTGTTATTGGTCATTATGTAATTAATATCAATGAAGTTAAATTTGTGATTGTATTCAAATTTTCTGTTTAAAGATTTTTTTTCAAATAATAAAAGATTGTTAAAATTTCTTATTGTAGGTTTTCTTTCTTCACTTCTTTAGATCTGGTAGTTTTTGCCTTATATATTTTGATACTGTTATTAGGTGCCTAAACACTTGAGAATATTTAAAATTATTTAATTAATTTGTTCTTTAATTAGTAGGGAATAACTTTTTGTACCTCTAATATTACTATTTTTCTTGAAATATACTTTTTCTAGCATTGATACAGCCATTCTAACATTCTAATGCTGAGTGTTTATACATATTTTCTAATTTATTTTCTTTTAAACTAGTTGTGCCTTTATGTTGACAGTGCACTTCTTATTGGCAGAATATATTTGAATTTTGATTCTTTACTCAGACTGACAATAGCTTGTTTTGAATTAGGTTATACTGGCCTTTTTTTGGGTGGGGGGGTAGCAGAGGGAGAAGGAGAGAGAGAATCTTAAGCAGGCTCCATACCCAGAGCAGACCCCAATACAGGGCTCAATCTCATAACCATGAGATCATAACCTGAGCTAAAATAAAAAGTTGGATACTTAATTGAGCCAGCCAGGTACCCCTACACTGGCCATTTTTAATATAATTATTGATTTTATTGATTTTTAAGTCCTCTATCTATCTGTTTTCTATTTGTTTCACCTGTTCTTTATTTCTTTTTTCTTGATTTCTACCTCTTTTTTGAAAACAACAAGTATATTTTGAATTCCATTCCTCTGTACTTTTGTCTGTTTAGCTATAGTCACTATTTTAGTTTGTTTTACATATATAATTATTTATTTCATTGCTTTCACTTAGATTACAATATCCACTCTGTACTTATCACAATCTTTTTTACATTAATATTATACAATTTTATATATAGGGTAAAAATCAAGCAATAATATACAACATATACCTGATAGTCAAAGTGTAGAAAAAAATAAATTGGGCCCAGAAAAGAATACATTTATGATACAATGACAAAAGTGAGTACTAAATTATCAAGAGAAACAATGAAAGGAAAAAAAAAGGTAAACATCATTAATGTGCTTAAAGAAAAAAATTAGAAGATTCTTATATGCTAATTTAATACCTATTTTAAAATGATTTTTAACATAAAAGCATTTAGATAATAAAAGCTGGAATAATTTTTCACACACAGAAGTGATCTATAGAATATTTTTTGCTGTTACTGGGAAATATGACCAGGAAGAACCTGGAAGCTATTTAAAAAAATGACCATTCATAATGCTTACTATGTGAGTTAATGTACAATATGTTTTATTGATTTCTTATTTATACTAAACACAGTGACTTTTCATGTAATAGTAATAATATACGGGTAGAGTAAAATTTGGTTTGAATAAAATTTTCTTGTTTCTGAACATGTCTAGTGATTTTTATTGTGTGATGGACATTGTAGATGCTACTGTATGAATTATGTTCCTATCTGCCTTTCAAGAGTTTTAAGTTTGTCCTGGTTGACAGATAATTTACTGGTAGATTCAGCTTTCCAATATTTATTTTTAAGCTTTCAGGAAACCTTAGCTCTGACTATAAGACTACGTTAGCTCTACTTTTGAGATTTTGCTTTTCTAGGGCTCAACTGAATGCACATGTTATTCATGAGGATTTCCTCACTCTGTATAGGCAGAAATTAAATGTCTTATTTCTATCTGCTCTCCAGAAACCCTACCCTGCACATATTTAGCTAATTATTCTGCAGAAATTCCAAATTCTATTTGTATATGCACAGATTTTCCTTTCTGTGTGGGTTTCTCAGTTCTGCTAACTTGCAAATGAATTCTATCTCAGTTACCCTAAACTCTAATCAGTTTTCTCTGCCTAAGTAATACATATAGCTCTTTGTCTGGGCTCCACATCTCTGTATTTTTTAAAATGCCTTCAGGCAGAAAGTTGGGATTAATGCAGAACTCACTTTGTGTGTTTCCTTTCCTTCAAGAACCAGGGATTCATGCCATTTATTGTAAAATAGTTGATTCATATATATTTTTCAGTTAAAAATTGTTTGCAAAAAGTGAGTCAGTCTGAAATACATTATTCTCTGATGACTAGAAAAAGTCCCTGCTGAAACAGTATTTCAATTAGGCTAAAATAGTTTAGAGCAAATATGATTGTAAATACAGAGTGACCTATTCAATCTTCCTGGAACAATTTATGTAATTCAATATATATTAAAGGAAAGGAAACCACTTCTAGAAATTAAAAGTTCAACATATTCTCTGAAGTAAAATTCAAAGTAACTGCCAAAATTTCAAATAAAAACATTATTTTTTTTCAAACAAAAACCCTCTTGATAGAGATTTAAAAACTCTAATATGTGTGTTATATATCAAACCTAGAAAGAAGAAAATCTAATTAGGATTAAAAAAGAAAGTATTTCAAATAAATAAATAAACTAAAAGAAAGGAAACTATTTCAAATGTATGATTTATTTTTTCCAAATGAAATGAGTTAGAAGGAAACTTAAATATCAGTTACTTGTGATATGATAAAAATGCCAGATGATCTCAGTGAGAAGTTAACTATTTAATGAACTTCAAATTTTTAAAAAGCTTTTTATGATTTTTCATTTTTCACATGCTTCTCCAAATTTTTATTATATATCTTCCTTTTTGGGGAAGCAGAATTATGACATAGAATTATACAAACATCCCAAGCTCATTATTCTACTTTGGGAGTAAATAATATTTATAACCATAATTTTGGCTTAAAATTGGTATTAACTTAGGAAAATATCATGGAAGATTTGATTTTTACTTACCAGAGTACAAATTCTGTGAATTTTTCAATATAGAAAAATAGTATAGTGGGTATATAGGGGGAAAAATAAATGTTTGGAAATGGATATATTGACCTCCTCATGTTAACAGATAGAAAGTTGGGGTACTGTCTAAAAGCAACAGGTCATGGGCATCTGGGTGGCTCAGTTGGCTAGGTGTCTGACTCTTGATTTTGTCTCAGGTCGTGATCTCAGTATTTGTGAGTTTGAACCCTGCCTGGGCTCTGTGCCAACAGCACAGAGACTGGGATTCTCTCTTTCCTCTCTCTCTTCCCTTCTCATGCTCTTTCTCTCTTGCTCTCTCTCAAAAATAAATAAACTTAAAAAAAATAAAGTAACATAACATAACATAACATACAGTGATATATAAATATATAAATAGTAGTAAATAAATAAACTTTGTTTATAATTAATGAATCAAAAACTAAATATGTAATTATAACTGTATTATTTAATTATAGAGATAACCACCAACACTAAAAGCAGATAGTGAAATCCTTATTTCCACCACTATCCCAGAACCCACTTTATTAAGTCAGAGAAAAGAGACAGAGAGAAAAGAAAAACACATCCCTAGATTTTAAGAGTTTGGTTGATATCAGGCTTCTAAGTATTAATCTCAAAGCCTAAAAGACAATGGAGCAATGTTTCAATATAACAAATAAGAATAATTTTATAGTATGTTATAGTCTTGAAATCACTAATCAAGGGGCATTTATTGGGAAATATACTTTTTTAACTGCAAGTTTACTAAGGAAGGAAAAAGTCATTTTATATTGAAGAATATTTTTCTAGTTAATCAAAAGCAATTACTGAATAAATTACATTGGCAAGAGAAAAAATATGGGGAACTAGAAAAGGGCTGGAATATTTATATTATAACAAGGAAAATTAGTAAGGCTGTAAAACAAGAATTTAAGAGCAATCCAACAACATTGTGCTGGAACCAGCATGGCAAGAAAGAACTGTTCAAAGATTAATGCATATATAAGCATAAGAAACAGCATCCAGGAAACAAGAATTATAATTTATTCAATGTAGCTCTGAGGCTCAAAGGTATTCACTCACATTTTTCTAAATTCCAACCTCCATAGTGAACAGCAGAAAAAATAAAAATTATTCTATCAATATGTACTTGTATAAATATTCCACTGAAATATATTTGAAATCTAAAGTACCATTGAGAATTGCCACAAAAAGTGCACATTTAGCTACATACACTTTTAAATTTAAAATATATTTTTCACAAAGTGATTTTATTCTCAAACTCTATTGCACCCTAGACATGAATATCATACCCTTCTACCCACTACATCTTTTCTCTGGCAGTCAATTACCTATTTTAGAGAAATGAATAATAAATGGTGAACTAAGTGACTTAATATATTGGCAGATATACCATGTATAATTTCCAAATGTTTAAGCTCCTTTCTTCTGAAATATGTTTAATACCAGAAATACTTCTTATATTATTCTAATTAAATCTTTATAACTGTGAATGCAAGAAATGTTTTTAGACATATTCGAGTTTATTAGTAATGTTAATTTTCCACTCCTATCATTGAGAAAGGCTGAATGCATATGTAGCTGACCTCTCTTAGAAACATATGTATAAATCGGTTTACCACAGAGCTAAAGATCCAAGAAAAATACCCTAGGAATTAAACTCTTTTATATATATTTTATCATGAGTTTGAACAGATTTCAGTATCAATCAATCTCTTCTAAAAAATTTTAACAATGTCAGAAGCAGATGTAGTAAGATCAATTGGTCAACTTAAGCAATGTATTGGAAATGTATTATTAAGCCAAAAACACATCCTGTGTTGCTGAATTCTGACTGCACACTTAAAACTTTGGCTGACACTGATAAAATAAGTAATCTTAGAAATCGTTTTGTTACCTATTCCTGCTCTTATACTTTATTTAAAGAATTAACTGAAAACAACAGAGTTACTTTCTCAACTACACAATGTTACATACATTGTGCTCTCATTTACATTTATTATGTTTACAATACATGTAGCTCTCATATTAAGTCATGGAAGGACAAGGCATTAAGTTATTGAATTTAAGCAATACTATTAGCAGTGAAACATATAATATCACAATTCAGGGAAAAGAAAAAATGCATATAGGAAAACAGTTTTGATATTGCTTTTTGTTTTGTTTTGTTGATGTATGGGTGTGTATGTTGAGTGTATCTATTGCAAAAGGACAACCTAGAAATTCTTTCCAACAGGAATGAATGTAACTATAACATTTCAGTTTGTCATTTTCTGATATCTTCCTCTTTACTCATCTTCTTTCTGGGGCAGGCAACAACACAAATATGTTCCCAGGAGACCCCAGCATGCTCATTTACAGAGACTATAGAGATGAAAATGTCTCCACCATTGGGGCAGAGATTGTCAGATATTTACTGAAGCCTGTTTTCCTTCTGGGTATGCAGCTAGACAGCATTTTCCATATCCTGTGGACAGAGAAGTCTGAGTTATAATTAAAGTAGTGATATCATGTGAGTGGTAGGTGAATTTGTTTTCTTTTTTACTGCCTTGCCTGGACTATAAAATCCTCCAAATTTCTCTGTCCCTTTCTCTTCCTTGAAGGGACATGATGGCAAGGTGCTAAGAGATGCTACTATCTTAGAGGTAAGGAGTCAAGGTCTCTGAATGGCACCTTTTAAAGGAACTGCCGCCTGCTGCTATTACCTGAGAAAATTATGAACGTAAACTTGTTAATGAATACTAGAGTCCCATACAATAGAACTTTACATGCCACACAATATACTTCACCACACAGAACTGAACAAACATAGCTATAAAAACAGCTAAGAAAGATTATAATTTTGAGACTGACCTTTGAACAAATATAGACAAATTGCCTATGTGATTATTATTATATCTGTCCAGATATTGTTAAATAAACACTGTGATGGATGCTGACATGACTATATCAGCCTCCAGTGAGCAAAAACTCCAGAAGAGAAGTGATAATCCAGATATTGAAGATAATAAGTGCAATTAGGAGAAAGACATTTTTCATAAGCCATTTACCATAGACATTTCAGTGTGTGTGTGTGGGGGGGGGGGTGTGTACTAAAGTACTATATTATTTTGTAAAATGTGTTGAAGTTAAAAACAGTGAATAGTTATTCCTTTGTTTACAAAAAAAGTCTGCATTAAAGTAATACTAGCATATACTGAAAATATAGAGTAATAGTGACCTAAATAATTCAGCTCAACCCTCTCATTGAGAATGACTAGACAGATATGAAACTCTTGTTTGTTTGCTTGCTTGTTTGTTTGTTTTTTAATCTACAAAGGGGTAAGATAGGCAGTAAACCATTATAGGACCAAGATTCTAGGTCATTAGGAATCAAAAGGAGGTAACGTTGACAGTAGTAGCTACTTTTCTCTTCTAAGCATCTGGTAATTCGAGATGAAGCAGACGAGATATGGAAAAGTTGAACAGAAGTTTTTGCAGCTTTATGAGGATGAGGAACAACAACAACAACAACAACAATAGCAACAAATAAGCCCTAGGAGTGGGCAAGTTGGGGAAGCTTTTAAGCCCATTATGCTTTGTCTTGAGACCACAAAATGCTAAAATCTAGAAGTAGGAGTGAATCGGAAATATACTGGAAGTTTTAAGAACCGCAGCCTTGCTTCAAATATTCTAAACTCCCGTGAGAAGATTAAGGTTATCTAGGGTTGCTATTGTTCTTGACACCTGACAAAAGTAAATAAAAGTCCTCTTTAGAAAGATGTAAACTAATTGCAGTGTTTAACTATTTCTACAATTTTTATATATTATATTCAGCACTATTGTACCCCTTAACTGACAAAAGTGAACAAGATGATATTAATACAAAGCAAAAATACAATAAACTATAAAAACAGATCCAAAAGAGATCCATATGATGTAATTATCCAGATAATGTAATGTTCAACATAGTCAAGAATATAAAACACAAGATAGAAAACTTGGCAGAGAGCTGGGAAGGATGAAAACCAGTAAAAATCTAATCCATTTAACAGGAGAATAGATTAAGCTGAAGAGAAAATAATGAGTTGGAAGATATGTTTGAAAATATTCAGACTGGAGGCAGGCAATGAAAATAGTAAATACTGAAGAAAGGATAATATATAGGCACAGTAATGGAGTCTAATCTGAATAAGTGAAGAGTCAGAAAGATAGAAGAAAGAAAATAAGCCTAAAGTAATATGTGGAGAAACAATGCCTGAGAATTTTTCAAAAGTGATGCAAGATATTCAGCTACAGATTTAGAATTCAGTAAGACCTAAAAAATCCTAGAAGAGAACACAGGCAGTAACTTCTTTGACATTGACCACAGCAACTTCTTCTAGTATGTCTCTTGAGGCAAGGGAAACAAAAGCAAAAATAAACTACCAGGACTACATCAAAATAAACTGCTTCTGCACAGCAAAGGAAACAACCAACAAAACTAAAAGGCAACCTACAGAATGGGAGAAAAGATTTGCAAATGACATATCTGATTAAAAGGCGAGTATCCAAAATATATAAAGAACTGATACAACTCAACACCCCCAAACAAGTAACCCAAAGGTAAAATGGGTAGAAGATATGAATACACATTTCTCCAAAGAAGACATCTCAATAGCCAAGAGACACAGATAAAAGATATTCATCATCACTTACCATCAGGAAAATGCAAATCAAAACTATAATGAAATATCACCTCACACTTGTCAGAATGGCTAAAATCAAAAACACACACAAAAAAACAGGTGTTGGTGAGGATATGGAGAAAAAGAAGCACTCCTACACTGTTAGTGGGAATTCAAACTAATGCAGTCACTGTGGAAAAGTGTATGGAGTTTCCTCAAAAAGTTAAAAATAGAACTACCCTATGATCCAGCAATCACATTACTGGGTATTTACCCAAAGAATACAAAAATAATAATTCAAAAGGATACATGCACCCCTATGTTTATGGCAGCATTATTTACAATAGCCAAGATTTGGAAGCAGTCCAAGGGTCCGTCGATAGATGAATGGATAAAGAAGAGATGATATATAATACAATGGGATATTCTTCAGCCATAAAAAAGAATAAAATCTTTCCATCTGCAGCAACTTGGATGCAGCTACGTAGTAAATGCTAAGGGAAATAAGTCAGTCAGAGAAAGACAAATAGCATATGATTTCACTCTTACATGGAATTTAAGAAACAAAACAATGAGCAAAGGGAAAAAAGAGAGAGAAACCAGGAAATAGGCTGTTAACTATAAATAATAAATTGATGGTTACCAGAGGGGAGGTGAGTGGGAGAGTGGGGGAAGTGGGAAGGAGTGCATTTGTTGTAATGAGTACATGATGTATAGAATTGTTGAATCACTATATTGTATACTTGAAACTAATATATAGCACTGTTTGTTAACTAACTGGAATTAATTAAAATAAAAACTAAAAAAAAAAAAAGAATTAGGGGAGAAAACAAAGATAGGTTTATCATAGTTAAGCAACAAAATAAAGGCATATAAGAATGTGCAGGGTAACCTGGAATTGAAAGGCCAATATACCAGGAAGAAGAAAGCTTTTCTGAAATAAGCTCAACATTTTGCAAAGCATTCTTCCTCCAAGTTTGAGTCACTTCTTAAGAGTGGACTGAGCAACCGAACAGTACTCTTAAACCCAGAGTCTCTAGGAGAGTCATAAGACTAGGAATAGAAAGCTGAAGTTCAAGGCTAGTAAGGCAATCAAAACTTGAGGGACAAGATCCTATAGAAAAAAAGAACTGCAGAGAAGTGAGACCAAACCTGTCCTAGCACCCCACGCCAGTCTTCCCAAAGTGTTTTCAGTTTTCTTAGACTATACCTGAGGCTTTTAGGACATAAGTAAAATGTACCAGCTAAAAAGCAGTAAAAATAATAAAGACTTTCCACAATTCCAGTGCTGGGAATACAAAATCAAAGTTAAGAGACCACCGGGTTACTACTAGAGACCTCATATGGGACACATCCTAGGAGTAAACGCAAACCAAAAATGATATGCCTTAAGAAAATTAAATGCAAGGCACTTGGATGGCTCAGTCGGTTGAGCATCCGACTTTGGCTAAGGTCATGATCTCGCTGTGAGTTTGAGCCCTGCATAGGGCTCACTGCTGTCAGCCTGTCAGTTCAGAGCCTGCGTTGGATCCTCTGTCCCCATCTCTCTGCACCTCCCCATTTGCACACGCTCTCTCCCTCTCTCTCTTTCCGAAAATAAAAATAAATTAATTAATTAAATAAAGCATTAAAAAATACACTTAAAAATTTTAAAAAATAAATAAAAAGAGAAAATTAAGTGTAACTTCCAGATATTGCTTTCCCTAATTGGAATAATGATCAGACTACATATAAACCCTTATTGTAGGAAGATGATATCAACCAAAGTCGCTAGAATAGCCCTTTCCAACGAAATGTTCTGTCATTGTGAAAGCTGTATTGCCTCAAAGTGTAGCCACTAGTCACAGAAAGCTATTGAACACTTGAAAGTTGGCTGCTCTGACTTAGGAGCTCAGTTTTAAATTCTATTTCATTTCAATTACTTAAATTTAATTTTAAATAGACACATGTCCTTCATGGATATTTTACTGGGCAGCACAATTTTGGAAATCCCCAACACTGATTCAAAAGTTATCGTATATAACAAGAGATTGGAATAAATTATAGTAACTGAGAGGTGAAGGAACATTATTAAAAGCAACCTACCAGATGCTACACTTTCTGGAGTTTTCAGGTATATGTATACATGTATACTTTTGCCTCTCCCCCACCCCCCATCAACCCTCAGTTTGTTCTCAGTATTTAAGTCTCTTATGAGTGAAAACATATAGTATTTGTCTTTCTCTGTATGATTTATTTCACTTAGCATAACACTCTCCAGTTCCATCCACATTGCTGCAAATGGCCAGATTTCATTCTTTCTCATTGCCAAGTAGTATTCCATTGTATATATAAACCACATCTTCTTTATCCATTCATCAGTTGATGGACATTTAGGCTCTTTCCATAATTTGGCTATTGTTGAAAGGGCTGCTATAAACATTGGGGCACAAGTGCCCTTATGCATCAGCACTCCTGTATCCCTTGGGTAAATCCCTAGTAGTGCTATTGCTAGGTCATAGGGTGGATGTATTTTTAATTTTTTGAGGACCTCCACACTGTTTTCCAAAGCAGCTGCACCAGTTTGCATTTCCACCAACAATGCAAGAGGGTTCCCTTTTCTCCACATCCTTGCCAGCATCTATAGTCTCCTGATTTGTTCATTTTAGCCACTCTGACCGGCATGAGGTGATATCTCAGTGTGGTTTTGATTTGTATATCCCTGATGAGGAGTGACATTGAGCATCTTTTCATGTGTCTGTTGGCCATCTGGATGTATTCTTCAGAAAAGTGTCCATTCATGTCTTCTGCCCATTTCTTTACTTATTTGTTTTTTGGGTGTGGAGTTTGGTGAGTTCTTTATAGATTTTGGATACTAGCCCTTTGTCCGATATGTCATTTGCAAATACCTTTTCCCATTCTGTTGGTTGCCTTTTAGTTTTGTTGGTTGTTTGCAGTGCAGAAGCTTTTTATCTTCATGAGGTCCCAATAGTTCATTTTTGCTTTTAATTCCCTTGCCTTTGGAGATGTGTCAAGTAAGAAATTGTTGTTGCTGAGGTCAGAGAGGTTTTTTCCTGCTTTCTCATCTAGGGTTTTGATATTTCCTGTCTCACATTCAATTCCTTCATCCATTTTGAGTTTATTTTTGTGAATGGTGTAAGAAAGTGGTCTAGTTTCATTCTTCTGCATGTTGCTGTCCAGTTCTTCCAGCACCATTTATTAAAGAGACTGTCTTTTTCCATTGGATATTCTTTCCTGTTTTGTCAAAGATTAGTTGTTCATAAATTTGTGGGTCTAGTTCTGGGGTCTCTATTCTATTCCATTGGCCTATGTGTCTGTTTTTGTGCCAATACCATACTGCCTTGATGATTACACCTTTGTAGTAGAGGCTAAAGTGTGGGATTATGATGCCTCCTGCTTTGGTTTTCTTCTTCAATATTACTTTGGCAATTCAGGGTCTTTTGTGGTTCCATAAAAATTTTAGGATTTTTCATTCTAGCTTTGAGAAGAATGCTGATGCAATTTTTATTGGGATTGCATTGAATGTGTAGATAGCTTTGTGTAGTATAGACATTTTAACAATATTTATTCTTCCAATCCATGAGCACAGAATGTTTTTCCATTTTTTTTTGTATCTTCTTCAATTTCCTTCATAAGCTTTCTATAGTTTTCAGCATAGATATCTATTACATCTTTGGTTAGGTTTATTCCTCGGTATTTTATGATTGTTGGTGCAATTGTGAATGATTTCAGTTTATTTCTCTTTCTGTTGCTTCGTTATTGGTGTATAAATGCAACCAATTTCTGTACAATAATTTTGTACCCTACGACTTTGCTGAATTCATGTATCAGTTTTAGCAGACTTTTGGTGGATCTGGCAGGTTTCCCATGTAAATTATCATGTCGTCTGTGTAAAATGAAAGTTTGACTTAATCTTTGCCAATTTTGATGACTTTTATTTCATTTTGTTGTCTGATTGCTAATGCTAGGATTTTCAACAGTAAATTAAACCACAGCAGTGAGAGTGGACATTCCTGTCATGTTCCTGATGTCAGGGGGAAAGATCTCAGTTTCTCTCCATTGAAGATATTAGCTGTGGGCTTTTCATAAATGGTTTTTATGATGTTTAAGTATGTTCCTTCTATCCCAACTTTCTCGGGGCGGTTTATTAAGAAAGGATGCTATATTTTGTCACATTCTTTTTCTACGTCTATTCACAGGATCATATGGTTCTTATCCTTTCTTTTATTAATGTGATGTATCACATTGATTGATTTGTGTATATTGAACCAACCCTGCAGCCCAGGAATGAATCCCACTTAAAAATGGTGAATAATTATCTTCTTAAGCTGTTGAATTTGATTTGCTAGTACCTTGTTGAGAATTTTTACATCCATATTCATCAGGGATATTGGCCTGTAATTCTCCTTTTTTGTGGAGTCTCTATCTGGTTTGGGAATCAAGTAATGCTGGCCTCATAGAATGAGTCTGGAAGCTTTGCTTCCATTTCTATTTTTTGGGGTAGCGTGAGAAAGATAGTTATTAACTCTACTTTAAATGTCTGGTAGAATCCCTGTTGGAACCATCGGGCCCAGGACTCTTATTTGTTGGGGTATTTTTGATAACTGATTCAATTTCTTCACTATTTATGAGTCTGTTCAAATTTTCTATTTCTTCCCATTTGAGTTTTGGTAGTGTGTGGGTGTTTAGGAATTTGCCCATGTCTTCCAAGTCATGCATTTTGTTGGCATATAATTCTTCATATATTCCCTGATAATTGCTTATATTTCTGAGAGATTGGTTGGAATAAATCCATTTTCATTCATGATTTTATCTACCTGGATCCTCTATCTTTTCTTTCTTCTGGCTAGAGATTTACCAATTTTGTTTATTTTTTCAAAAAACCAACTCTTGTTTCCGTTGATATGCTCTACTGTGTTTTTGGATTGTATATTGTTTATTTCTGCTCTGATCTTTTTTATTTCTCTGCTTCTGCTGGGTCTCTTTGCTGTTCTGCTCCCAGTTCCTTTAGGTGTGCTGTTAGATTTTGTATTGGGGATTTTTCTTGTTTCTTGAGATAGGCCTGGATTGCAATGTATTTTCTTCTTAGGACTGCCTTTACTGCATCCCAAAGGGTTTGGATTGTTGTATTTTCATTTTCATTTGTTTCCATATATTATTTAATTTCTTCTCTAATTGCCTGGTTGACCCATTCATTCTTTAGTAGGATGTTCTTTAACCTCAATACTTTTGGAGGCTTTCCAGACATTTTCCTGTGGTTGCTTTCAAGTTTCATGGCATTGTGACCCGAAAGTGTGCATGATATGATCTCAATTCTTTTGTATTTATTGAGGGCTGTTTTGTGACCCAGAATGTGATCTATATTGTAGAATGTTCCATGTGCACTCAAGAAGAAAGAATATTCTGTTGCTTTGGGATGCAGAGTTCTAAATATATCTGCCAAGTCCATCTGGTCCAGTGTATCATTTAGGATCATTGTTTCTTTACTGATTCTCTGTCTAGATGATCTATCCATTGTTGTAAGTGGAATGTTAAAGTCCCCTGCAATTACCACATTCTTATCAATAAGGTTGCTTATGTTTGTGATTTTTTTATATATTTAGGTGCCTCTCAATTCGGCACATAGACATTTATAATTGTTACCTCTTCCTGATGGATAGATCCTGTATTTATTATGTAATGCCTTTCTTCATCTCTTGTTACAGTCTTTAATTTAAAGTCTAGTTTGTCTGATATAAGTATGGCTACTCCAGCTTTCTTTTGATTTCCAGGAGCATGATAGATAGTTCTCCATCCCCTTACTTTCAACCTGAAGGTGTCCTCAGGTCTAAAATGAGTCTCTTGTAGACAGCAAATAAAGGGATCTTATTTTTTTAATCCAGTCTTATACCCTATGTCTTTTTATTGGAGCATTTAGTACATTTACATTCAGTGTTATTATTAAAAGATATGGGTTTAGAGTCATTGTGTTATCTGTAGGTTTCATGCTTGTAGTGATGTGTCTGGTACTTTGTGGTCCTTGCAACATTTTACTCACAGAGTCCACCTCAGGATCTCTTGTAGGGCTGGTTTAGTGGTGATGAATTCTTTCAGTTTTTGTTTGGGAAAAACTTTACCTCTTCTTCTATTCTGAATGGCAGGCTTGCTGGATAAAGGATTCTTGGCTGCATATTTTTCTTCATCATCACATTGAAGATTTCCTGCCATTCCTTTCTGGCCTGCCAAGTTTCAGTAGATGGGTCTGCTACTACCCCTGTGTGTCTACCCTTGTAGGTTAAGGCTCATTTGTCCATAGCTGCTTTAAGAATTCTCTCTTTATCTTTGTCTTTTGCCAGTTTCACTATGATATGTAGCACAGATTGATTCAACGTACGTCTGAAGGGAGTTCTCTGTGCCACTTGGATTTCAATTCCTGTTTCCTTCCCCAGATCGGGGAAGTTCTCAGGTATGATTTGTTCAAGTACACCTTCAGCCCCTTTCTCTTCTTCTTCTGGAATTCCTATGATATGGATATTGTTCTGTTTTATCGAATCACTTAGTTCTCTAATTCATCCCTACTGATCCTGGATTTATTTATCTCTTTTTCTCAGCTTCCTCTTTTTCCATAATTATATCTTCTAATTCACCTATTCTCCCTTCTGCCTCTTCAGTCAGTGCTGTAACCACCTCCATTTTATTTTGCATTTCATTTATAACATTTTTTAACTCATCATGACTACTTTTTGTCCCTTGATCTCTGCAGCAATAGATTCCCTGCTGTTCTCTATGCTTTTTTTCAAGCCTACAATTAATTTTATGACTATTATTCTAAATTCTTGTTCAGTTATATTGCTTAAATCTATTTTATCAATTCATTAGCTGTCATTTCTTCCTGGAATTTCTTTTGAGGGGAATTCTTCTATTTCTTCACTTTGGACAGTTTTCTGTCCCTTATGCATTTTAAATGCTTGTTGTGTGCTCTGCACTTGCAAGCACTGCTCTATTAAAGGAGGGTCATACACTGTCCGGGGCCTGGTGCCAGAGTCCAGCTCCAGCAGGTGCAAGGGTTCCCGAAGGAAAAATGGCGTCGGTGAAAATAAAACAAAACTAAAATTAAAAACTGGAAAATAAAGAACTAAAATAAAAAATTAAAACTAAAATAAAAATGGACACAGACAACAGCAGTGTGTTGAACTGGCCGATTTATTGTAGCAAACGTGGCATTATATATGCTAGTGATTTCCTTGTAGCATAGGTCAACTATGTTTTTTTAACATTACCTAATTTTGAAAATGTTCCTATATATAAACAACCTTTAAGAAATAACATGGTGATTTTCCCCTAACTTTCCCACATACCCTTTGATTATAGATTAATTTCTTACATTATTCCATTATGCATCTGCATTTATCTATAATCTACAAAGCATTTGCTTTGGTCTTCTCGTGAAAGGCCCTCCATTTCTCAACACCTCAAGTGGAACAGTTACAGGGACATGACCTCCTAACCACATGAGGCCAGAAGAACAATGTGTTTGCCTCAGTCCGAGGTGCCAAAAAGGGGCTGAAAAAAACCTTAGAAACCCATGTCTCATACATTCTGAGAGAGACAATGCACCTAGGAAACAATGAACCATTCTGTAACTAAACTAATTAGGTTCAGTCATCATCTGGAATGCCTCCGGGGGGCCAGGTGGGCTTAGGGGTTGACGTCACCTGTGCCCAGAGATACACTCCTTAGTTGCCGGAGTGAGGCTTTCAAATCCATATGTCTGTCCTTTACAGGCCCTCTTTGCTGGCAAAGGTATGAGGCTATCCTTCCTGTAAGTAGAGAAGTCTCCATAGGGGATGGCAAGAGCTAAACATGAGGCCACACAATTTCTTGAGGAACCTTATTTTCATCCCTAATGGTTCTTTTCCCAGGAGACCTGCTGAGGGCAATTCCCCAACAGACAATACCCCAGGTAGTTTTAAGGCCGTATTACCTAAAAGCTGGAGTACAAGAAGCTTCACTGTTGGCAGGCCGCCCTGCAGTCACCAATCCATCCACAGCCCGGGCCCTGCCGCTCAGGCTGGGTTAGCTCGGCTTCCAACAACCCGGCCCTTCAGGAGGTGTTTTTTCAGAGTTTGTTACTCGCTCTCTGTTGTTGTGACTTTGGTTATTTTATTACCCTACTCGTAGTGATATTTTGGACCCTCTACCAGGTGTGTTTTGATTTGTTCCTTGTAGTATCCCTGTAAAGGAAAACAGACAAACAGGAGACAAAAACAGGCAAACATACAAACAAACAACACAAACAAACAAGTAAACAAAAACAAAACAAACAAACAAAAAAACTAAAAACAATCCAGAAGCAAAAAATCAAAAAACACCAACTACAAGTAAAGAACAGGGTGGTGTGGTGCTGATGGAAAAGCACATACAAAGGGAGAAATGACAGGAGCCGGGGCTGGGCGGAGGAGGAAAAATAAACATTGATTAGGCAGAGAGACTAAAAGGCTTAATCCAGAGAGAGAGAGAAAGGAAAATAAAAAGAAACAAAGATAAAGTTACCCAGACAGAGAAACTATATGTGTTGATTATTCCAGAGAGAAAGGAGTATAAAGAAGGAGGTGTAGAACATGTATCAAGAGAATGGATTAAATATGTCTGTTTAGACAAACCAATAACCAGAGATACCAGCCCAGAGGAGGGAAGAGTTAAGGAGGAGAAATGGTGGGAGAATATATCTACATATCCAGGACTGACCTAGAGTTAATCCAGACAATGCTGCAGTGCTGGTCTAGAAGTGCCATCCATCTCCTTAAACAAAATCTGTCTCGCTCCAGTAGATACAACATTATCTGGTGCAGAGGGGCGTGGTTTTGTGTAGGCTGGTCCTGCCTCCACTGTCGCCAGTGGACAGATCCCTGAAGCCCCACCTTGGTGGTGTTGGGGGGGGGGGGCGGGGGAGGAAAATGGAGATCCCCCAGTTTCTTCACAGAGCCGGACCAGTGGACTCCATTTGAATCGTCCTCACTATGCCGTGGGCACAGATGGGGCAGTCCTTCTCGCTTCACCAACTCCCATGACCTTGCGGTTGTCTAGGATTCAAAATCCCGCTCTGTGTGCTCTGGCCCTGGGGAAGCGCCTCTCAGTGTGGCCCCATATGTGGTCCTGGCTGACTTTGTGCCTCCGCACTTCAGGGAGGACCGCCTGCTCCTACTGCGGACTGTGCCACCGAGCTCGCCACGGAGCCCCAGGGGTGGCAGATGCAGGCAGGCTTTGGCTTTTTCCGCAAGACTCCAGGGAGGGGGCCTCTTTCTCCTACTGTGGACTGCACCCCTGATCTACCACCAAACCCAGGACTGGCTCCCCTCCTCCCCAGGTGCGTGAATAGGGAGCCATCCCCAGTCGGAAGAAAGACCTGCAGTTAGAGATAGGATCCCTCTCAGTCCCAGTCTGAGCGCTTTCTCTAGTCCAGATATAGTCTTACACTTCCCCAGCCCCTCTTTCTCTTCCCTTTGTCTATCTGCAGAAGGGGATCCCTCCTCCCTGTGCCTACACAGCCTGTTTGATCTCCCCTACTTCACAATCACCCACCTATCTTTTCTCCAGTGGACCCATTTTCTTCATGGTAGATTCAGTCTCTTTTCCACCCAGACTCTTGGGGTTCAAAGTCCTTTGGCCTCAGCACCTGGCAGGAAGTCTCTCCCCCTACTTCTCCGCCATGTTGGCCCTGGTCTTTTATCTCTATCCAATCTTATTTTAACTATTATTTTAAAACCTATGATAGGGAATTCCATTATCTGAAGCTGCCATGAATCTCTCTCTCTATGGTCTTTTTTTCCTTCATTCATTATCGTCTGCATTAATGTGTTCCCTTATGTGCTAAGTTCCTTTTAATTCAGTGCTGAATTTTTGACATCTTATTATTTTTATTTTTCTCTGTCTCACTTAGGATTTATCATTTATACATGAACCACTCCATGTATTTCAAGTAAGAATTTGAGCTTAAACTACAATTAGAAAGGCTGGGAGAACAAAGGTTAATGAGGATATCTCTGTTTTTCCGAAAATTGGAAAATTCAAAAGTCTCAAGAGAAGTTGATGGCAGCTTCGGGAGCAGCAGAGGGTATGATTCTGAGGGAGATGCGTGAAGAGCCCTGGCAAATCCCCACATTTCTCGCATACATGTGCCACATGCTTGCTTTAAGCTTTTACCAAAGAATAATAGCTTATTTTTCTTACTCCACTTTTCATCTATGAGAGTTCTTTCATCAGCTAAGTGTAACTGAAACCCTGCTGGCAGAAATGCTAGGAAAAGTAATTTCTAGTCTTTCAAATCTTTTGACACAGAGGAAATTTTAGAATGTTGGAATGAAACTATGTATCAAATGAAGTAGCTGGACACATCTTGTCTGCTTCCCCTCCCCCTCCCCTCCCCCCCCCCCCCCAATCTGGTAACCTAAATGCTTTTCTTTTCAGGACACATAAGGTAAATGTAGGTTTGAAAATAAATAATATACCTTTTTAACTTCCCCTAACAAATATAAACCTTAGTTGAAGAGGATTTTAAAGAGACAGACATATTGTTGAAGTATAGTACTGTGATTAGAAATATTTAGAAAAAAAATACCAGCTTTGTTTGGATTATTAGTCATTAACCATGTCACATAGAACAGATTCCTTCATTTCTTTAACATGCTGCCTTGTACATTGATACATCTCTAAAATTGTTATTATAGGGGCGCCTCGGTGGCTCAGTCAGTTAAGGGTCTGACTCTTGATTTCAGTTCAGGTCATGATCTGGTTGTGACATCAAGCTCCACGTTGGGCTCCACATTGACAGTGTAGAGCTTGCTTGGGATTCTCTCTCTCCCTCTCTCTCTGCCCCTCCCCCACTCATGTTTCTCTCTCTCTCTCACTCCCTCCCTCTCTCTCTCTCTCTCTGTCTGAATAAATAAATATTTTACTATATTTCTATCATCATCTTCATCAAAAGCTCAGGTATGCCTACTGTGCAAAACAGAACCCTGATATTAATAGGTAGATTGGTCCCATTTAGTTCAAATAGTTCTATTTAACAGCACACAAATTTTTTTTGGAAGCCAGAACTTTATAAAGGTAACAAAGATTTGTTGAGAATAACTGAGCCTATACGCTAAAAAGAGCTATAAATATTTTACATTACATGGTGTTGGCCTTTAGATAAAAGAATACAGTTTTCTTCTGCACGGATACATTTCTCCTTCACTCTACTTCCAGGGACAAGTCAGTAAAAATTTATTTCTCTTCAGTCCCAAGAAAAGACCTGTTATGGTTCATCAAGTCAATAACATTTCATGAAGCCAGGATTGTTTCCATTTCCCCTGCTATTCCAAATAATCTAAATCCAGAGGACACACTTTTGTGTGTATTTATAAGTACATTTGGAAATTGCCCATACCCTCCTGGACCAAAATGTTTATTTTCGACAAAGTGTGTGAAGCGACCTAGAATTGTCTTGACCGAGTCTTATTTGCCATCTTTTGTGACATATGGTAATCAGCTAAGAGCTCCGTGAAAGATGCAAGCACTTTAATCTACTTTGGTTTCTTTTTAGCCTAGGCTGAAGAAGTTGTCCTAATGATCCATTTTGCTTTACTGGATCTTACTCTGATCTTTGAGGCCAACATTTATTAATAAAAACCAAGTATTTTTGTAAATTTTCATTCTATCTTTAGGTATTTTTCTTAAACACATGTAGGAAAGGGGTAACGCTTTGACAAGACTCAGGTATTTGTGATGGCCTTTGTCCAAACAACACCTGTTCAGTTTCCTAGGGCTGAACAAAGTGCTATAAACTAGATAACTTAAAATAACAGAAAAGTATTATCTCACAGATCTGGAGGCTACAGGTATGGATTCAAGGTGTCAATATCATGGGTTCTTTCTGATGGCTGTGAGGGAGAATCTGTTCCATGCCTGTCTCCTTGCATCTGGTGGTTTGCTGTCAATCTTTGGCGCTCTTTGGTTTACAATTATATCACATTCATCTGTCCTTCATCATCTCATGACTTAGTCCCTGTGTTTGTTTTTGTGTCCAAGTTTCCCCTTTTTATAGAGACACAGTCATATTGGATTAGGACTCAGTCTACTAACCTCATCTTACTTTGATCACAAAGACCAAAGCTTTTAGGATAGATGCCTGATTGAATATGATTGCACTACGACCTTTCAGTTTAATTCTTCTATGCATAATATAAGATAGGCTGAAATGCAAACATCTATTTTATTTTTGGTTGACAATTCTTTGTTCAACGAAAAAAATCTTCAAATGGATGTAATACGACAATGCTTAAATAGCTTATTCAGAACAGAAAGGTAAATCTTCCCTCACCTTTCTGTAGCTGAGAACTTGAGTTCTAGTGCTGTTAACAGAGACAATAAATGTGGTCATGAGCCCGTGTCAGCCAGGGAACTAACTAGAGATGAGACCCCTCTGGAAAACAGAAAGAGCTGCCCTTCCATTAAAGAAGATAGGAAAATCTCTATACATGATTCACACTTATGCCAGTGCAGGAAATAATGTCTCCTTATTGATTGATTGATTGATTGATTGATTTTGAGCAGGAGAGAGAAAGAGAGAATGAGTGGAGGAGGAGCAGAGAGAGAGAAAGGGAGAGAGAAAATCCCAAGCAGACTCCACACTGTCAGTTCAGAGCCCCACACAGGGCTATATCTCACTAATCATGAGATTGTGACCTGAGCCAAAATCAAGAGTTGGATGCTTAACTGACTGAGCCATCCAAACACCCTGATCTAATGATCTGTGTGTGGAAAACAATTGATGGTTCCCTAGTACCGAAAACCTGGCTGCAAATTAATATAAAATTATCATAATCATAAGATTAAGAATCATATGAGGATCAATAATGGAGGTATCAAACCCAACAAAAAGGAGATGCAATTCTACAAGAAATGGAAACAATAGGGGTGCCTGGGTGGCTCAGTCGGTTAAGCGTCCAACTTTGGCTCAGGTCATGATCTCATAGCTTGTGAGTTCGAGACCCGCTTCGGGTTCTGTGCTGGCAGCTCAGAGCCTGGAGCCTGCTTCCGATTCTGTGTCTCCCTCTCTCTCTGCCCCTCCCCCGTTCATGCTCTGTCTCTCTCTGTCTCAAAAATAAATAAACATTAAAAAAATTTTTTTAAAAGAAATGGAAACAATAAAACATTCTATAAAATCTAAAAAAAAAATACATGCAATAAAAATGCCTAGAAAATGGGCAGAAGAAATCAAAACCATGTTAAAATAGCACAAACCAGGAAATAATCTGAAGACCACTGCCTGGGTTTAACTCCCAATTCTACTTTTTGCATAATATTTGATACTCTTCTTGTCTGCTATGTCCTTCAGTTTACCCATTTGCAAAGTGGGGATAATTACAGTATCTACCTCATTAGGTTGTTGTCGACAAACACTAAAGATCTTATAATGTGTAGTCCGTAGTTTTTTTCCATAAAGTAATAAACTTAGAAATGAGTAAAAGAGAGTATTTTTTTAAGGGTGTGTGGGTGGCTCAGTTGGTTAAACGTCCATCTCTTGATTTCAGCTCAGGCCGTGATCTCACAGTTCATGAGATTGAGTTCCTCAGTGCTGTCCACACAGACTCTGCTTGGGATTCTCTCTCACTGCCCCTTCCCCACTCATGTGCGTGCGCGTTCTCTCTCTCTCTATGAAAAAATAAGTAAACTTAAACAAAAGAAATATAATCCATAATATAAAATCAAACTAAAAATCACAATTAAGCTAAAGTCAATAAACTGAATAAGCTTCCAGAACCAAATAATAATACTAATAATACTAATAATAATTAATGTAGAAAGAAAAAAATAAAAAAAAAACTCTTTCTTACATATTCTTCCAGAAACTAATAGAAAGGGGAACATATATAAGTCCATTTAATAAAGTAATCTTATCCAATTGAAAACTAGACAAGGACAATACAACAATACAAAAGAAGAAAATTAAATTTAATTTTATGTTTAGAGATTAAAAGAAAATCATAAATAAGATACAAGAGATAGTTAAAATACATTTTAATCCATTATGGAGTTGTTCAAGGAATGTAAAAAATGTTTTATTATTGGAAAGCTCTTTAATGCAATTTACCACATTAACATTAAAGAAGTTATTGCGTGTAAAATTTTATTGGGATACAAAAAACACATTTGATATTAAGCCATAAACTCATAACAAAAAATAAACTCTCCAACAGCTTAGGTATAGACAGTAATTTCCAAAACCAAATGAAAGGGATCTAGGAAAATTCTAATACAAACAGAACACTTAAAAGTGAAATATTAGAATATTTTTTCTAAAATCCAAACATTATATATCTAGCTGATACCAGGGCTTATAATCAGTATATATTGGAGAATCCAGTAGAATAAAATAAAAAATAAGTAGTAGCTATAAGAATAATAAAGAGGAAAACATTTGTAGACAATATGACCATCAATAAAAAAAATCCATTAAGGTACAAAGATTTAATGTATGAACTTTTCAAAAAATTTGTTAGATGCAACATCAAGATGAAAAAAATTGAGAATATTGTTATTAGTATTTTATGATTTTATCAGCATCAAGATACACCAGTGGATATAAGATAAAAATATTCATTTTGTGGAGATTAGAAATCAGAACATATAAATAGAAATTCCTAGTAACAGCTAATAAATGATTTAATTATTTCAGTCATTTGATAGCCTTTAGTCATTTTTGCCTTTTTTAAACGCAGCTGTCATATAACTCACCATAAAATTACCTCTTCTAAATTTTACACATGAGTGGTTGTTAGTAATATTCACAAGGTTCTATAACCACCATCACTCCTATATAATTCCAGAACATTTTCCTCACCCCTCCCAAGAAACCCCTATTAATTAGCAATCACCCCCAATCCCTTCTTTTCCTAGTTCCTGGTAGCCACGAATTTTTCTATTATTATGGATTAGCCTATTCTGGACATTTCATTTAAATGGAATCAATTTGTGACCTTTTGTGTTGGCCTTCTTTTGCTTAGCACAATGTTTAGAAGGATATAGAAAAATTTGAACCCTCATACTCTGCTAGTGGAAATGTAAAACAGTGCAGCCATTTGGAAAACAGTTTAGTGGTTCCCCAAAAAGTTAAAGTTACATTTGACCTAGACTTCTTACCTTTTTGCAGTTCAATTTCCAAATAATCAACCTGACCTGTCAACTCGCTACCCTGCAGTTACCCTACAAGCCCACAAGAGGCAGTATAGTGTAGTATTTCAATACCAAAACTCCGAAATCAGGAAAAGCTAGATTTGCATCTGTTTCACCCCATTTACTTGGTGTTCACCACTGTAAAAGGTCAATAATATTGCCAGCTTCACTAGGTTGATATGAGGACCAAATACTTAATTTGTATAGACTGTCTAGAACAGTGCCTGAGAGCCAATGATGACTTCATTATTCACTCGGCAAATACTTTAGAGCTTCAGCTATTTGTTCACATTATCCTAAGTGCTAGAGATGTAATGACAAGAGAAAAAGCTCTAGCTCACACAGTTACAATTCTATTGGAAAAAAACAATGTATGTTTTAATGTTACTATATTTTTCTTACATAAAATATGTTAATTTGTTAAAGATATTATATGTCTTTATGATATTTACATATAATAAAATCAGATGGTGATAACGTTCATGAAGAAAAATAAAGGCGAAAGCAATAGAGACCATGTATGTGAAATGTGCAAGTTGCATAGTCACAGGTGGTACCTTTGTGAAGATGACATTACTGCACAGACCTGAATGAAATCACAGAGAGAGTCAAGCAGATATTTATAGGTACAGCATTAGAGCATTAGAGGCAAAATAAAGAAAAGTGGAAATACCTTCACAGTATTAGTTCCAGTGGTACAGGAACAGCATGGTGGCCTAGGACAGCAGCAGGACAAGGAGCATGAGTGTGGTTCCTCGGGTCAAGTAAAGAAAATAGTTCAAAAAGAGGTTAGAGAGGGAGGGAGCCAAAACATAAGAGACTCTTAAAAACTGAGAACAAACTGAGGGTTGATGGGGGGTGGGAGGGAGGAGAGGGTGGGTGATGGGCATTGAGAAGGGCACCTGTTGGAATGAGCACTGGGTATTATATGGAAACCAATTTGACAAAAAATTTCATATTTAAGAAAAAAAAATAAATAAAATTTAAAAAAAGAAAATAGTTCAAAAAGGAGAAGGTGACCACCTGTCCCAATTTACTCAGAAAAGCCTTGGTTTTACTACTGACACTGAGATATTTGGTCACTCACTAATGAAGATGAAAAACTGACACTAGGATTGGCAACGTGGAAACCTTTCTTGACCTAAGAGTATGAGTAAAATGGTGGGGAAACGTCTGATTTTCTTCTGCATTCAAGAGAATATAGGAGGAAGTACCAAAATTAGATTCATGAAGAATACACAAATCTTTCAGAGTTTTTATAAGGAGAACAGAAAATAGGAAGGTAGATCAAGTGTTTTCAGTTTGTTTTCTTTGTTTTTATTAAAAATATTGATCCCCACCCTGATCCTTCCATTCAGTAATTTTCTTAATTCATCAGTTTGGTGTATATACTACCTTTTGTCAATCCTTCTGCTGTAGATTAAATGTATCCCTTCAAAATTCATGTTAAATCCTAATGCCTAATGTGATGGTATTCGGAGGTGGGGTCTTTGGGAATTTGATTAGGTTACAAGGACAGAGACATCATGATTGGGATTAGTGCCCTTATAAAAGAAACCCCCGTTGGGGCGCCTGGGTGGCTCAGTCGGTTGAGCGTCCAACTTTGGCTCGGGTCATGATCTCACACCTTGAGAGTTTGAGCCCCGCATCGGGCTCTGTGCTGACAGCTGGGAGCCTGGAGCCTGCTTTGGATTCTGTGCGTCCCTCTCTCTCTGCCCCAACCCACTCACATTCTGTCTCTCTCCAAAATAAATAAACATTTAAATTTTTTTTAAATAATAAAAAAAGAAACCCCCTTTCCCCTTTGTGAGGATACAACAAAAAAGGGCCCTCTATGAACAAGAAATCAGGGCCTCTCCAGACACTGAATTTGATGGCACCTTGATCTTGAACTTCCCAGCCTACAGAAGTGTGAGAAATAAATTTGTTTTATAAGATACCCAGTTTCTGATATTCTGTCATAGCAACCCGAACTAATTCAAATATAATTCGAATTAAGGAATTTTGGAGAAGTCACTAATATTTAATAATCTCATTCCAAAGTCCTTCCTTCTTCTTTTGAACAATTTCAATCCTATATTTTCCTCAAGACCCATTTAAAATGTTTTTTTTCCATAGATGAGGCTCAATTGTATCCTCTACTTTTTTTGTTTTTGTGGTACCTTTAATTGGCTTTGACATATATCATGTTCCTGGACCCCTAGTTGACTTTAAACATCTGAGTAGTGGGTAATGGCACATTTCTATTTCTTCTGACTCCTCTTTTGTCCTCAGTGTGTGTGTGTGTGTATGTGTGTGTATGTGTGTGTATATGTGTGTGTGTGTGTGTGTGTGTGTGTGTGTGTGTGTGTGTATGCAGTACCTAGTCAGAGTACTTTGCAAGGAGAATCTGGGCATGTCCATTAGAGGATTTTATGTTGTAAATTCACCCAAAAAATCCCCTAATGGACATGCTCAGATTTCCTTGCAAAGTACTCTGACTAGATACTGCATACAAGTTCTGTGCACAGCTTTAGCTAAAAGACGCTTTGCTTCCAATACCCACTTCATTATTATTCATCTCAAGGTAATAGAAATACATTCTTCTCTCCTTTCTTCACTGATGTCCTAACAGTCAAGCACAATCGTCGTGTTCTCTTCTTCTCCTAGAGGTGTAATTTAAATTCTGAGATACTCAGAGTGAGGAATTAGAATGCCTTTTGCTTCATTTATAAAACCTGACAGCTTAATTCCAAACACTTTGGAGATTTAATTAATGAGAAGTGAATCAACCCTTCAACATTAAAAAGAAAATCTATAATTTGGCCTCTTCTAGTGAGCAGAGTAAAATGTCAAATTATTTTAGACCAATGGACAGGATTTTTCATAACTTTTATGATGTAAATGTTTCATAATAATGTCAAAACTTCTGCTCTATTAAGCCAGCATGTAACTGATCCAATACAAATTGCCCATGACACGAAATTGTATTGATGTCTTCTTACCACAGAGATAAACTTGGCTGTGGAAAGTGGGCCATGCCCCCTCTGCAGCAAAAGAACGATATTTGGGAAATCAAGTGACCAAGCTCCTTACTCCTCCTGGAATTGCTTGCCGGTAGCAGCAGCTCTAAGGTGTACCTGCTTAACCTTGAGTAATAAGAGTGGAAGGATCTAAATTGGAACTGACAGTCGGGTTTTATATGGTAATTTTCTATTTGCTCTGGTTTTTCTTTTTACTCGGCCTTTAGGTATATACAGGGCACCTATTAAAAGCACTCTAAGCTACAAGTTCTGAAGGATCAAATGCTTGGCCCAGACAGCAAATGAAAATGTTGACAAATGTGATTTCCACAAGTTGCTGCATTTATACCACTTTATATCACTTTTCAGGGTATATATATTTATTCTTCAATTATCAGAACTGATTAAGAGCTACAAATAATTTGATAATAAATCATAATACTATGTGCATGTATTTGCAATCACAAAAGATCTTGATAGCTATCACAAAGCCTTTAGTTGTAAAGCATGGTAACCTGTACTACAGTTATATATTTATGGAATAAAGAAAAGCAAGACATGGGAATATTTTGTTCTTATAAATGGTCAAATGAAATACAAACACTTAACCAAAGTAAGACAATATTGAAGATAACTTTTCAAATAAAAAAGTAAGGTGAAGTATAAGGATGAGGCACATTGTTTAATGCTTAAAAGACAGTGTAAGAAGGATAGAGATGATAGGAAGATATATTTCAACTCAACAAAAGAAGTGTGTTCCTATATTTATTTAGAATTAGTTCAACGTTGAGTTAGTTGGTTGGGGTAGGCAGTGAATTTTCCATTTCTGGATGTTTAAGCAAAGCATATACCAATCTTCTTTTCACTATGCCTCATGTTATAAAATACCTTTACCATTGCCCTTAATAAACACATGTAAGCTTTATAAAACATTGTTTATCATTATGATGTATTCTGATACTATCTGTATATATTTAAGAAAAAACTCCCGTTATGACCCTTAACATTGATTTTTGCATGTTACTAATATTTCATAACAATTTGAAAATCACTGAAATAAATATTCTTTTAAATCTCTTTCAGTCTTATGATTCTATCAAAATAAAATGATAATACCCAACAAAATGATGCAAAGAACAGCAACAACTTCACATCTCTATTGTTTGAATCAGCTAAATTTGACTTATAACTGACTCGGAACTGGAAGAGATTGTTTCTCAGTCATATGGTAGAGGTCTTAATCGTTTCTAGAATCATGTCAGAATCTTTTGGAGACCCAGTGTCTTCGTCCATTCAGACTATTATTTTGAAATATTACAGGGGAGCCTGGGTGGCTCAGTTGGTTAAGAACCTGACTTTGTCTCAGGTCATGACCTTGCCATTTGTGAGTTTGAGCCCCGCGTCGGGTTCTGTACTGACAGCTCAGAGGCTGAAGCCTGCTTTGGATTCTGTGTCTCCCTCTCTCTCTGCCCCTCCCTGCTTGTGTTCTCTCTCTCCTTCTCCCTCTCTCTCTCTCTCAAAAATAAATAAACATTAAAAAACTTTTGAAATATTACAGGCTAGGTAGCTTATAAAATAGAGAAATTTGTTTCTCACCATTCTAAAGGCTGGGAAGTCCAAGATCAAGGTGCCAGTATGGTCTTGTTCCAATGGAAACTCTCTTCTTAGTTCATAGCCAGTACCTTTTCTTTGTGTCCTTTCATGGTAGGAAGAGAAAGGAATCTCTGTGGATTCTCTTTTTTAAAGCACTAATTCCATTCATGAGGGCTTCACCCTAATGACTAAGCAGCTCCCAAAGACCCACCTCCTAATATCATCATTTTTGAAGATTAGAATTTAAATATATGAATTTGGAGGGCATATAAATATTTCTACCATAGCATTCAGAAATTTAGAAGAAGGTAACAGAGAACCCTAGTCACCAGTGTCAGAGTCACCCTTAAAGTGTTCATTGCCCAAGATCCTGTCATCTTCTTGAGAGAGACAGCCCCATTAACTCTAGACTAAGAATACACAGGGGATCTTCAATTTCAGTACTATGGCCATGGTTATGGATGTCTAGTTCCCTTGACAAGAGAAGCTGGAAATCTCAGTGTCTATGCAACAAACCATTAAAATCTTAGATGCATAATATGTATATTATGTTAAATACGTAATCGAAATGTTTCAAAAATGTGGCAACCGATGACTCTATTTTTGCATATAGCTTTATATTGTGCTTTTTTTTGGAAGATTATATGTGGTTCAATATTCCTTCATTGTATTAAGTCTTAGCTAGTTTTGGTAAAATTATATACATAAATGTGACCGAGATATAGTATAAAATAATTGATAACAAAATCTGATAGACCTGAATTAAACTCCCATGTCTTCTTATTTAATGTGCCTGAAAGGCATGGTTTTTCTCACTTGTAAAATGAGTCTCAAACCTGTAGGGTTATTTGAAGATTACACCAAAAAAGAGTGCCTAGAAATTGCCAGTGCCAAGAGGAACTTATGGAGACATGAGAGTGTAATGTGATATCCTATTCCTGGAACAGCAAAAGGACACTAGATAAAAGTTAAGGAAATCGTAGTAGAGAATGGACTATAGCTAATAATAATGTATCAATATTGGTTCATGAATTGTGACAGGGGTACCATACTAATTTAAGATGTTAAAAATAGGGAAAGCAAGGTATAGGTATATGGAAACTCTCCAAACTATCTTTGTAATGTCCTTGCAAATATAAAAACATTATAAAATTAAAAGTGTATTAAAAAGAATGCCTTAAACAAATTAAACAATTGCTTAATACACATATACAAAGAGTTTGTGTATGTATATATGTGGATATGTAGACACATTATATATATTTGTATAGCTATGAGTAGTTGATTGAATATATATGTATATATGCATATATGCTCAATAGATGAGTATTTACACATATATATGTATATACTCAATATATGTGTATATAAATATGTGTCAAAACTCATAAGAATATACATATATACATAATATACTTATATACACATGCACATATAGGGTCATGAATTTCTAAAAAGTTACCTCAACTTTTGAAAGTTCTCAAAATTTTTGCAAGTTACATGAAATAGAACAGAATGAAGAGACATTTAATATTTTTCTTTAGTTTTAATTTTTAAATTTTATAACATTCAGTGAGGTCTTCTTAAGTTTCTGAGCCTTCACTAATTAGATGTGGTTTACATAAATCTGTATTAAAGAAGTGACTAAATAATCTTCTGAAGGTGATAACCAGTTTTTATTCTAATAAGGATACAGTTTAGTAACAGCAGACCAAAGGACTCAACTTCAGGCCAGTCTCTATAACTCTGCTTAATTGACTATTAGAAGGTTCATCCTTTTGGCATTATTAGTTCAGAATCATCCATTCTCTTATGTAACAGTTAATTGCCATTCAGCATTAAGGCAAATGTTATATCAATTTCTTCTCCTTGGGCTTCAAATTATTACTTTAAATTGTTAGGTTTGCATTTACTGATATCATTAATATAGATAAATCCACAATAATTGTCACTTAAAAATACCGTTTAATAATATAGCCTAACATCTATATAGCCCTTTTGTAAGATTAAAAAAAAGACAGTCTCTTTAGCAAATGGTGCTGGGAGACCTGGACAGCAACATGCAGAAGAATGAAACTGGACCACTTTCATACACCATATGCAAAAATAAATCCAAAATGGATGAAAGACCTAAGTATGAGTGAGGAAACTATCAAAATCCTGGATGAGAACACAAGTAGCAACCTCTTTGACTTCTTGCTTGACACATCTCAGGAGGCAAGGAAAATAAAGCAGAAATGAACTACTGGGATCTCATCAAGATAAAAAGCTTCCATACAACAAATGAAACAATCAATAAAACTAAAAGGCAACTAATGGAATGGGAGAAGATATTTGCAAATGACATATCCAATAAAAGGTTAGTATCCAAAATCTATGAAGAACTTACCAAACTCAGCACCCAAAAAACAAATAATCCAATGAAGAAATGGGCAGAGAACATGAATAGACACTTTTTCAAAGAAGACACCCAGATGGCAAACAGACACATGAAAAGATTTCTCAACACTGCTCATCATCAGGGAAATACAAATCAAAACCACAATGAAATAACATCTCACACTGGTCAGAATGGCTAAAATTAACAACTCAGGAAACAACAGATGTTGGCAAGGATGTGGAGAAAGCCTATTGTGGGATGTGGAGAACGCTATTGCACTGTTAGTGGGAATAAGAACTGGTGCAGCTATTTTGGAAAATAGTGTAGAGGTTCTTTAAAAAATTTAAAATTGAACTATCCTATGACCCAGCAATAACATTTCTAACTATCCAAAGGACACAAAAATGACGATTCAAAAGGGCACATGCACCCCAGTGTTTACAGCAGCACTATCAGCAATACAATAGACAAATTATGGAGAAAGCCCAAATGTCCATCAACTAATGAATGGACAAAGAAGATGTGGCATACACACACACACACACACACACACACACACACACACACACACACAGAGACACACAGACACACAGACACACAGACACACACACACACACACACACACACACACACACACACAGGAATACTACTTGGCGATGAAAAAGAGTGAAATCTTGTCATTTGCAACAATGTGGATGGAACCAGAGGGTATTATGATAAGCAAAATTAGTCAGAGAAAGACAGATATCATATGATTTCACTCATATGTGGAATCTGAGAAACTTAACAGGTGAAAAGAGTGTAAGGGAAGGAAAAATAAGATAAAAACAAAGAGGGAGGCAAATGATGAGACAAATACAGAGAACAAGTTGAGGGTTGATGGACGGAGTGGGGCAGTGGGTTAAATGGGTGACAGGCATTAAGGAGGGCATTTTTTAGGATGAGCACTGGGAGTCATATATAAGAGATGAATCACTGGGTTGTACGCCTAAAACCAAAACTACACCGTATGTTAACTAACTTGAGAATAAAAAATAAATAAAAATGAAAACATCCAAACTGCAAAATAGCTTCTTCACATTCATCACTCTTCTTCCAATACAGGCAGTGAACAGATGTCACAATATTAGGAATATGTGTTTTAGAATTAGAATTTAACTGAAATATTGGCCCTACTATATTGTTTGTGCAGGTTACGATTTTCTCACCTGAAATTAAGCAATGGTGTGATATCCAAAATATCTGAAATTATTAAATTTCCGAGATAATGTGGCCATCAGCTCAGGTGCCTCTCTAACTGTCTCCAACACCTTCCCGTAACCATTGTATGACTGATTTCTAGTCGTTGTTTTTTTTCTCCATGTATTCAAATTTATTTTCAACCAGAATTAACTTCATGACTACCTTATTTTAATACTTCTTTGTGAACTTTGAAAACTACTAGGCTTAATGCTTTACTACCATTTACTTTGGAGATTCTTTACCTGAAGTAGTATTATGACTTTCACTACAAGACTTTATGGTATCTATAATTATATAATACTGTGTTATTTAAAATTTCACCTACAAAAAATTATGCCATAGGACATGTAAATTTCACCAGATAAAATGTGATGGTGTTAGAATAAATTAACAATCCCTTTGTACTTTTTATAATAAATAGTATTTTAGTCTGTTTTAAATCTGTGTAAAATAAGTAAATTTCTTAAAGATGATTTTGTTATTATAAAAAAGTACTAAAAATGTTCTATAAAAACAGCAAGCAAAAGTCCATTTAAAGCTTAGTTATTTTTCGTAAAAAACAAAAGTATTTAAAATATATCATACAAAGTCTAAGGAATGATGCTTTTATCTCCTGCACTTATTTTGTAATAACTTGAAACCCCCCTTTCTCTTTGTATCCTTGAAGTCAGTTTGCCTGTGGAAAATCTAGACTGATTTGCATGATGTAAACATAAATACAAGCACCAAAAAAGGAAATCAAAGAAGTGATAATAAATTAGAATTTTTGGGTAAAAGAAGATTAAGAAAAAATAAAGTTAGGATAAAATAAGTTAAGATGAAATAATATTAAAATATATGCTATTCAAAAGAAGGCAAGGAGGTGGGAATACAATGAACAAAAAGCATATACAATAATAGAACATAAACATCCAGGACACACACTTAAACCAACCCGTACTGATAATTATAATAAATTTACACTGTTTTTAAAAGCCAAATACTAGACACAGATAATCAAAATGGATAAAGCATGACTCAACAATATTGTGTCTATATGTAATATATAAAATAATTTGTAGGTTCAGAGTAAAAAGATGGGAAAAGATATGACATGCAAAAACTGATCAGTAAGCTGGAGTAACAGCATGTATATCAAACAGAATAGATTTGAGGATAAAAAAATGGATTACCAGTAAAAGGGATCCAGGACCCATTTCCCAGTGTTGAGGAGGGGAGGTTTTTCCACACACTACCAAGCAATCTGTAGTCACAAACTGAGAGTCCTACAATTCAATTAAATTCTATCAACTGACGCTATCTACCCAAGTCAGTATCAGATCCCACAGGTTAAGGACTCAGTCCTACAAAACATGCCCCTCCCCAGAGCCTTCAGATGCCAGTTGAAAGCACAGGTTATCTATCACCTGTGCTTGTGACCAAAAAGCTATAGATTAGAGGTTCTAATGACCTCTTTGAGTTCCATTAATTAGCTAGAGCAACTCACAGAACTCTGAGAAACAATATAGATTCCTAGATTCCTAGAAATACTAGATTATGGGTTCATTATTAAAAGATGTTATTTAGAAAAGTTCAGATGGAAGAAATGCATAGGGCAAAGTAAGGGGAAAAATGGGCAAAGGAGGCATAGTTTGTATACCCTCTTGTAGCAGGCCATTCTCCCCAAGTCTCTACCAAATTGAAAGGTCTCCCAAACATCTCCTTTTCATTTTTTTATTGAAACTTCATTGCATAGGTAGGATTGATTAAATACTTGGTCACTGGTGATTGGACTAGATCTCCAGACCCTCTCCCTTCCCAGAAGGTCAAGGGATGGGACAGAAAATTTCAACACTCTACTCACAGGATTGGCTCCCAAGGAAACCAATTCCCACCTTCAGGGGATTTCTAAAAGTCATCTTATTAACATAAGCCAAGTGGTCGAAAGGGGTTGTTCTGTATGGAGGTTCCTTAAAAAATTAAAAATAGAATTACCCTACAACCCAGCAATAGCACTACTAGGAATTCATCCAAAGAATATTGGAGTGCTGACTCATAGGAGCACATGCACCCCCAATGTCTATAGCAGCACTTTCAACAATAGCCAAATTATGGAAAAAGCCCAAATGTCCATCAGCCAATGAAAGGATAAAGAAGATATGGTATACACATGCACACGCTCACACACACACACACACACACACACACACACACACAGGAATACTACTCGGCAGTGAGAAAGAATGAAATCTTGCCATTTGCAACAATGTGGATAGAACCAGAGGGTATTATGCTAAGTTAAATAAGCCGGAGAAAGACAGATATATATTTTCACTCATTTGTGGAATTTAAGAAACTTAACAGAAGCTCATGAGGGAAGGGAAAGAAAAAAAAAATTGTTACAAACCAAGAGGACAGCCAAATCATAAGAGACTCTTAAATTTGGAGAACAAACTGAGGGTGGGTGGTGGGGGGGAGAGAGAGGGGAAAATGGGTGATGGGCATTGAGGAGAGCACTTGTTGGGATGAGTACTGGTTATTGTATGTAAGTGATGAATCATGGGAATCTAATCCCAAAGCCAAGAACACACTCTATACACTGTATGTTAGCTAACTTGAGAATAAATTATATATATAATTAGATAACAATATATAATAATAGAATATATAATATAATAATGCATATAATAATAATATATTATATATACATATATAGGGGTTTGTTACATATAGCAAGACACATATTTCATCATTAAGGCTCTGAAGCTATTGCAGGAACAAGGACAAGAAAACAAATATTATAATATTATTATATTTAATATAAATATATTAAAATATATTATATATTAAAAATATTATAATTTAACAAATATATATAAATATTATAAAAGATGCTCCTGTTGCTCGTATCACACAGAGAATTCCAAGGGTTTGGGGAGCTCTGTATTAGAAACAAGACAAAGACCAAATACATTTATCTTTTTGGCATATATAATATTTTATTATTTATTTATTTATTTATTTAAATATAATTTATTGTCAAGTTAGCTAACATATAGTGTATACAGTGTGCTCTTGGCTTTAGGAGTAGATTCTCATGATTCATCACTTACATAAAACACCCACTGATCATCTCAACAAGTGCTCTCCTCAATGCTCATCACCCATTTTTCCCTCTCCTCCACCCCTGCATCAACCCTTAATTTGTTCTCTGTGTTTAAGGTTCCCTTATGGCTTGCCTTCCTCTCTGTTAGTAACTATTTTTTCCCCTTCTCTTCCCCAATGGTCTTCTAAGTTTCTCAAATTCCACATATGAGTGAAAACGTATGATATCTGTCCTTGACTTATTTCACTTAGCATAATACCCTCCAGTTCCATCCATGTTGTTGCAAACGGCAAGATTTCGCTCTTTCTTATTGCTGAGTAAGTATATATATATATATATATATATA
>NW_024412401.1:1123496-1272430 GCF_014898765.1 Herpailurus yagouaroundi
CTGAGTAAGTATATATATATATATATATATATATAGCTAATTAATATATATATATATATATATATATATATATATCACATCTTTTTCCATTCATCAGTTGGTTTGGGCTTTTTCCATAATTTGGCTATTGTTGATAGCACTGCTATAAACATTGGGGTACAAGTGCCTCTATGAATCAGCACTCCTATATCCTTGAGATAAATTCCTTGAGATAAATTGCTGGGTCATAAGGTAATTCTATTTTTAATTTTTTGAGGAAACTCTAGTTTCCTCAAATAAGTCAGTTTTCCCGAGTGGCTGCTCCAGTTTGCATTCCCACCAAGAGTGCAGTAATGTTCCCCTTTCTCCACACTCTCACCAACATTTGTTGTTTCCTGAGTTGTTAATTTTAGCCACTCTGTGTTTGAGGTATTATCTCGTGGTTTTGATTTGTATTTCACTGATGATGAGCAATGTTGAGTATCTTTTCATGTGTCTCTTAATTGTCTGGATATCTTCTTTGAAAAATTGTCTATTCATGTTTTCTGCCCATTTCTTTTTTTTAATTTTTTATTATTTTTTTAAATGTTTATTTATTTTTGAGAGAGACAGACAGACAGAACATGAGCAGGGGAGGGGAAAAGAGAGAGGGACACTCAGAATCCTAAGTATGCTCCAGGCTCTAAGCTGTCAGCACAGAGCTGAATGCTGGGCTTGAACTCAGGAATGGCAAGATCATGACCTGAGCCAAAGTTGGACATTCACCCTACTGAGCCACCCAGGCATCCCAGTCTTCTGCCCATTTCTTCACCGGATTATTTGTTTTTCAGGTGTTGAGTTTGGTAAATTCTTTATTGATTTTCGATACTAACCATTAATCTGATATGTCATTTGCAAATATCTTCTCCCATTCCATCAGTCGCCTTTTAGTTTTGTTGATTGTTTCATTTGTTGTGTGGAAGTTTTTTTTTTTATCTTGATGAGGTCCCAATGGTTCATTTCTGCTTTGATTTCCCTTGCCTCTGGAGACATGTCAAGTAAGAAGTTGCTGCAGCCAAGGTCAAAGAGGTTGCTGCCTCCGTTCTCCTCTAGGATTTTGATGGTTTCCTGTCTTACATTTAGGTCTTTCATCCATTTTATTTTTGTGTATGGTGTACAAAAGTGGTCCAGTTTCATTCTTCTACATGTTGCTGTCCAGTTCTCTCAACATCATTTGTTGAAGAGACTATCTTTTTCCCATTGGATATTCTTTCCTGTTTTGTCAAAGATTAGTTGACTATACAGTTGTGGGTCAATTTCTCAGTTTTCAATTCTGTTCCATTGATTTCTGTGTCTGTTTTTGTGCCAGTACCAAATACATGTTTCTCATTATAAATCACAATATCACTACCAGTGATAAAAAAAATTTGATAAAATTTGATAAAAAAATGATAAAAGGATCAATAATGAATATATAAAAAATTTTAAAGTGTCTACATCTAAGAAGTAAATTTTTAAACATATGAAAAGCCATATATCCCCCTCAACCTTTCATCTCTGTCATCTCTCTCTCTCTCTGTCTCTCAATAAAAAGAAAAATAGATATATGAATTCCATTTGTTCCTGAGTGATTTTATAGTGCTGGTGAAAATGATCTTCTATTTATTTGTGTATATTTACCTTACAGGGTAAATCAAATTTCCTAAGAAGAGCTTAACTCTTCTTTCAGATGCAATCTATGTATATTTAGTATTTTTATTTTAGTGTATTTAGAACAGCAATGCATTAATTTTTTTCAGCATACAGACTAGAATAGTCCATTAAAACAAATTGTGTTTTTTCCCTCTAAGTCATTATATAATCCATTTATTTTTTTCATTTAAAAAATAAAATAATAAGAAAACCTCATTTTCCAAAGCAGTGTAAATTCTCCTGGGATTTTTTTTTTCTTTTCTTTTCTTTCTTTTCTTTTCTTTCTTTTTTTTTTTTTTTTTTTTTTTTTTTTTTTGCAGAGAGAGGGAGAGAGAGAGAGAGAGAGAGAGAGAGAACATGCATTCACGCATGAGCATGAGCGTGGGAGGAGCAGAAAGAATCTTAAACTACATGCTCAGCACAGAGCACAACACAGGGCTCAATCCCACAACCTTGGGATCATGTCCTGAGCTGAACTCAAGAGTCAGATACTTAACTGACAGAACCACCCAGGTGGCCCTGTTCTGGGATTCTTTATATAGGCTAGGCATCAGACTGCCTGCAGCCTGAAAGGGTGAGTGGACTCGAAATTTATTTGATTAGAGTAAACAGGGGCACATGGGTGGCTCAGTTGGTTAAATGTCGGACTCTGACTCAGGTCCTGATCTTACAGTTTGTGAGTTTGAGCCTCGTATTGGACTCTCTGCTGTTGACAAAGCCTACTCCACTTCTTCTCTCCACCCGCCCCTCAGTCTCTGCCCCTCCCCACTGGTTCCCTCTCTCTCTCTTTCTCTCTCTCTCTCTCAAAAATAAACTTAAAAAAATCAGAGGAATCAGAATTGTCACATGCGGGACTTTTCAAGGGGAACAGAATTTGGCACCCAAAAATAAGCCTCTGGAATCCAGATTTATCTGGAGCATGTATTTTTGAGAAATAGCAGACACAGGATTAACTGAAAACATAATAGATGTTACCCTTTTGCAAGAAACATTTACATTTGTAAAAGAAACTCCATTTGTAGGAGAGTCTTCCTCTGTGCCAGGAAAAGGAGGATGGCTAAATCTCTAGAAATGCTCTTCAGTGGAGAAGGCAGGAACTTAAATCTGCATGATAACCATATAGTTTACTGTGCTTTGTCTGATAATCTCCCATAATTAGCTCTTCACCTTCCAACATCTTTTGTCTTCAGATGAAAAAGGTATTTAAGGTGAGGGCTTAGGGAGTTTTGCTGGGTATCTCCCTTGTATAAGGGAGGTATATACATATTATTAAACTTCTGTTTGTTTTTCTCCTGTTACTCTTGCACACTAGAACTGCAATAGGTGACAGATGTCAGCCTTTTGTGACCCTCTCAAGTGACCTGAAGGAAACGTGAAAAACAGGAAGAACTGGAAAACCAATTACGCAGAGGCATGCAGGCAATATTTTCAGATAATCAAATATGATAGAAACATAATATATTAAGATGACCTAAAGATCTTTCTCATGTGTAAGTGTAAATCAGAAAACCCTAATTTTTACAAACATCACAAATTATACTGGGGACACACATGTATCTGGAAAACTTGTATATATAATGCCCTACAGCTAACAAGCTTCAGAGCTGTTCTTTAGAGCAATCTGAAAACTCTCCCAGGCTATAATCCTCAGTAGGAAAATGAATAAAGCATTTACTAACCTACTTCGTGGTTGGCTTTCTTTTAGCCCACAATCTGTCTTTCATTACATAATGGGTCCCAGCCAAGAACCTAGAAGGGTAGGGAAAATTATTTTGCCTCCTCTCTACCACCATAAGTGATGCTGATGCACTTTTATGAGGATCGAAAACCGCTGATTCCTAGAAATGTAATCAAACTAATGTGAGTTTGCTCCTTGGTGAGTTACAGCTAGAAATTTCATCAGGTGGAGTTGTCACCAAAAGGAAACTTTATTTGCTACAAATAAGGAGGTCATGGGGAATAACTGCCAAAGCCATGACTTCCTGAGCAGGATTGAATGGGTTTTTTATTTAGGAGTTTTGTCATGGCAGGTAAAGGTGGGCTGAAGACGGTGCCCGTGTGTTTAGAAATCATGCCTATAAAGGCATCCTGTGTTACGTTAATGAAGCTTACGCCCCCCTTTGGGTGGAGACATTATAATGAGGCAGAGGTAACTGTTGGACAAGGAGAAGGGACTTTGGGCATGCTTCTGTGAGCCAGTATAAACCAGATGCCATCTTTGGCTTATCTCATGTAAGCAATGTAACACCTTGCTTCCTTTTGAACAGCACTGGGAGTTTACCATTTACATGTTGTCTCTGATATGGTTAGGCTATTTCCTGGCCTGGTAGAGACTCTTACATTTTTGTATTCATTTAAAATCCATAACTACTGAGGCTTTTGCATTTTTTTGTGCTTCTGACAACTCCTATTTTCCGTGATCTATGACCTACGATCTATGACCTGGGGGCCTAACGTGACGTCTCCTATGTCACAAAACCAAAGTCTCATCTTTCTTTTTCTGGGCATTCCCAACTCTTTCTGCTTACAGAAACACAATCTAAGATCATTTTTAAATTCTGATTCAGACATATGTTGTATTGTACACCGAAGTATAGGTGTAGCAGAACAGGGTCAGCTTACTTCTGCTCTTACTAATACTACCTGTTTTATAAGTGAGATTGAGGATTTTTTTTTATGTATTAATAGTTCTCTCATTGTGACTCAATGAAATGAAACATATTTGAAGATCTAAAATTCTAATTTTTTGTATACAAACATTATTTCCAAATAAGTAAACCTGAGCCTCACACTCTATTTTGTAAATATTCATACCATTCACCTGAGAAGTATATTCTAAATGTCTCAGCTCAAAAAACAGCCATTGATCCATATTAAATCTAAGTGAATATTTGGCTTCTCTTATTTAAAAAAAAAAAATAAACCTCAAGCATCTTGTATTTGTTGGATAAATTGTGCTTGCAGTTTTCATATTCATGAATATAAATTTCAACTTCAACCACATGTTTTATCACAATAGATTTACATCCTATTGAGAAGGAACAGAATAGGCTATTCCAAAATGTACTACTTCGGCATGAGGATGGTTTTGAGATAGAGATAATGAAGAACGAACAGGTTCAGGAAAAGCTTTGTATCTCTCCTTAACTGTCTAAAAGACTTTAGATAGGAGGCCTGTACCAGGAAGAGAGCTATTACCAGAGATAAGTTTTTATATAAGAAAGATTTACTTGCATGGCATGGCAAACAATTGTTAACAAAACATTTGCTCTTTTCATCTTCCTGTGATTTATCTTCCTCTTCTTTAAAGCTCCAGACCCCTCCTAGCATCTCTTTAACTTAGTCTGGTGTCTGAGCCTCAATGGCCTGACGACATTGGTTTGTGGGACTCCAGTAAGTATGTAGTTAATTTTTTTTTCTCGTTAATCTGTCTTATGTCAATATAATTAATTATTAGGCCAACTGAAGAATCTAGAAGGGAAGAAGGGAAAATTTTTCTTCTCCTAGATTATTTTTGGCTAATAGAATCTAGAGTATTCTAATGGGTTAAGTACAGATATATATCTAGATTACAAAAAAAAAAATGTGGACTTCATTGTAAAAAGTAGTATTAGGATATAATATGTATCCTAGTTGTTAAAAACAAGACAAGGCCAAAATGGAGTCACTTATGCTAAGCCCCACATCACCAAAACAAGACATAAGTATGTTTAGTATTCTCAGAAATAGAATCTTAAACCAATTGCAGGCGAGGAAGAATTTCCTGACCCCTTCAAGGTCTCTCTAACTGTTCTAATATTCAAATTGACACAAGGCAGATTAGCAAACAGAAGAAAAGCAAATTTAATTTACTACATATGGGGAATTAACATGAAACTCCAAGGACAGTCAAGGAAAATGAGGTATATATGTCATTCTAAACTAAGGATACAGGGTAGGAGTCTAATACTTCAAAGAGAAGACATGCAATTCATAGGACAATGAGAAGAATTGCAGATGTTTGATAATGAGTTATTTGTCTTACCATAACAATAGGTCACTCAGATAAAATTTATCTCTGGTAACAACCATCCTTTTGGGAAGGACTCCTCAATTTAGATTCTTCTATGTAGTTAAGTGAGAGGCAAAAGTTTCTCTTGAGCCCCTAGGGCCTTGATTGCCTTCAGCTTAATATAGTTTTCATGCTTAAGTGGCACATCGGGGGTACCTGTTCCAAACTCCTTCACAGTCAGGAATCATGTGATCATCACTAAGTAGGTAATCTCCCTGATAACTCCTGCTATTCCCTCAAGGAAAGTTACTCTGCCATAACCAATCTACTTTGTTGCCTGGTATAACTTCTTTGTTCCTGTTCCCTTCTGCCTATAAAAGTGTCATTTTGTACAGCTCCCTGAAGCTTCTTTTCAGTGTGCTAGATTGGATGCTGCCCAATTCACAAATCATTGAATAAAGCCAGTAAGATTTTTTAAATTTACTCAGCTGAATTTTTTTACACTGTTAATATTGCTCTGTAGAAGTTTTGTTTATACTATTGAAAATTCAGTGCTTTATACATTAGTTCATTTTTTTTTTTCATTCAGAGGATATTATGTTTCTATTGTGGGATAAAGAACAAGACTAATTTATATGATATCTTTTAAAGAGTATATTTTCTACACTGAGCAAAGGGTAGAGAAATACAAGTTAAATAAGTTTAAGTAACAACCTTGACATAATGAATTTGATTTGGAAGTATTAGTATGAACCCTTCACAATGCCATTTAAAAAACGTTTTTTGTTTTTAATTCTTTGTTCCTTAAAAGTATCAAGAAAGAAAATAGTCAACTTAGTGACCAAATTGTGGTCTCTAAAACTCTTTTCAACTAAATTAAACCACCATTTCTCAGAGATGGCTGATTCCAGGTCTAGAACAGGAAATACACTAGACCAGCCAGGAATGTCTTATATAATAAAGCAAAAAATTTTTCCCACACTCCCTGATATCATATAAATGATTTCAAGAGTGAACTGAAAGGTACTCTCATTTACTGAATAATAAAAAAAACTCGATCATCAAGAAGAAAAATAATTATATTAGTTAAGATGCATCACACTTATTTAAATCCATGAGATCATACTGGCATTAAAGAAAATAATAAAAATAATTTACTAACATTATAAAATTCTAAAAAAAACACAAAGACCCCACTAAAAACTACAGACCGATATCCCTGATGAATATGGATGCAAAAATTCTCAACAAGATACTAGGAAACCGGATCCAACAATATATTAAAAGATTCATAGGGGCACATGTACCCCAATGTTTATAGCAGCACTTTCAACAATAGCCAAATTATGGAAAGAGCCTAAATGTCCATTAACTAATAAATGGATAAAGAAGAGTGGTTATATATATATATATATATATATATATATATAATGGAATATTACTCAGCCATCAAAAACAATGAAATCTTGCTATCTGCAATGATGTGGATGGAACTAGAGTGCATTAGGCTAAGAGAAAGACAAATATATGATTTCACTCATCACTCATATGTGGAATTTCAGAAACAAAACAAATGAACATAGAAAAAGAGAAGAAAAAATAAGATAAAAACAGAAAGGGAAACAAATCATGAGAGACTCTTAAACACATATAACAAACTGAGGGTTGCTGGAGGGGTGTTGGGTGGCAAGGATGGGCTAAATGGGTGATGGACATTAAGGAGGGCACTTGTTGGGATGAACACTGGGTGTTATATGTAAGTGATGAATCACTAAATTCTGCTTCTGAAACCATTCTGACACTATATGTTAATTAACTTGGATTTAAATAAATTGGAAAAAAATTCTAAAGAACCCAGTTATTATTTTGAAAACTGAAAAGAAGCATAAGAACCAAGAATTTATATCACCTTGCTGTTCAAAGTACCTTTCTGGATAACTAAATAATTGAGAAAGGCATTTCTCTTTATCAGAGCATTCTAGTTTTAATGAAAAGAAAGAACAGAATTAGAATATCATCATTTGTAACCACAAATGAAATTATGGATCTAGGCAATGATCACTAAAAGGAAGCAATTAGACACAGAGGCTTCCTAATGGAAGAATACAATAGCGACTAACTACACCATGTTCTTGTAGAAAATCAATCTTAAATTGATCAGACTTCCAGATCTGAGTTTCAGTTTACAGAAAATATATGAGACAGAGGAAGAAATCAAATGCCATCTCAAAAATATAGCCAACAGTTCCAGACTAATATGTATGGGGTAACGTATAGACAAAAAACATCTAATACTTTTAACAGACAAAGTGTAAGTAAAAGACAAAAGACAGAGAGTCATTTCTTTGGTCTTTACTTTCCAATTCCGCAGTCACTTGCCGCATGTGGCTATTTTAATTTACATCAATAAAAATTAGATTAAAAATTCAGTTCATCCAAGTGTACTTCAAGGGCAAAATAACCACACATGGAGACCATACATACAGAAGATTTCCATGTTCACAGCAAGTTCTATTAAACAGAAATGCTATAAACTGAAAGGAAATTCAGAGCTGTATTAACCAAATATAATGTGTGTATTTTATTTGGATCCGATTGCAACAAGCAGGGGTGCCTGGGTGACACAATCGGTAAGCATCTGACTCTTGGTTTTGGCTGAGGTCATGATCTCACAGTTTCTGGGTTTGAGTCCAGAGTCAGGCTCCACACTGACTTGGTATTCTCTCTTTCCCTTCCTCTCTGCCCCTCCCTCGCTTGTGTATGTGTGAGTTCTCTCTCTCTCCCTCTCCCTCTCAGCTTTATCAAGGCCTAATTGACAGATACGATTATATATGTTTAAATTGCACATGTGATGATGTGGTACATATATACATTGTGAAGAAGTTACCACAATTAAATTAATTAATACATCAATCATCACACTATAGTTAAAAACACTGTATTGCATATTTGATATTTTCTGAGAGTAAACCTTTAGCATTTTCATCACAAAAATGTTAAATTTTTTGAAGAAAACATTAAATGTGAAAGAATATATGTTTTAAAATTTCTTTTAAGAGTAACGTGAGCAAAAAGTTTGAAGACCATTATTAAAACACTCAAGTGCATAAAAATCATTGTTAAAAATACAGATTTTCCATTCTGCCACCTGGGATTCTAATTCAATGGGTTTGTGCCTGGAGTTTAGAAAGCTTCTAACTTTGGAAGTTAGTTTCTTTTCATAAAACTGTGAGAAATGCTGCTTCTGTAAGCATTGGCATGGCCCTCCCCAACTATCTCTTGCAACAAGTGTGATACAAACAGAAATCACTCACTCAGCTTAGAGGGTGTTGCAGCCCAAATCCTCAACACCCATTGACCCAACCTCAGAGAACTGAAGTCTATTAGGATATCAATGATGATTTTCTCTCAACCCTAACTTACTCCATTTACTCTACCTAACTAAATCCTAAAATTTCAGGATGTGACTGAAAAACTGCTCTATTCATGATGCCTCTGACAGATTTCTTTCTAAATGGCAAGGATTTAGGGAAGCTTAATGTACATTGATCCAAATATTATAGAATGTAGTTATTTTGATCACTGTAAAATAGGCTTAAATCTCTACAAATCTTCATATAATGTGCCAAAACACAAGCCACCCGTCAACTACTTCTGCATTAACATGATATCTGGAAAATATTACATTTGTCTTGTTTTGGTTTGGCTGATGAGCCAGTAAAGTAAAAAAGTGCAACTGGGTTCATAGCTAAAGTTGGTTTTTGTTTTTGTTTTTTTTTACATAGCATAAAATACTAGTATTTAAGCCTAATTAGAAAGTTCTATTTTACCATTTTCATGAAACTCCTAAGTGTTTCACTACTTTGAACAAGACTGTATTCTAATTAGCCATCCTCTCATCTTCCTGAAAGACAATGTCAGGCTTATAAAGGATGATCATCATCACTGTTAATCTTTGTTAAGCCACCCACTTATTGACTGAGGACTCAAAAGAAGATGTCACTGTCTCATGGTCTATTGACTGGGGGAGTAGAGGTCAAATCAGAAGGAGAGAGTGCTCTACTAGTGAGAAGCAAGAGAATCTAGAAAATAAACTGTCAATTGTAGATCCTAATGGAACAGCTTCTGTATTTGTAGAACTCAGACAAAATAAATGTAGAGTAGCTACCACGAAGAATCATGTTTCCGCCTCCAAAAAAAGGGCCATAGTTAGTTTGATGTTATAGGTAAGTTATACATCACTTCCATTTCCAGTTGCTCACATCTTGCTTTTAATAACTTCCTTGCTGGCTTTCCTGTCTTTTTTTTTTTTTTTTTTCTTGTCGTATTCATCCTATATGTCAAAGATAAAGTAATCTTTTGAAAACTATTTCTTTGTTGACATCATCATCATCATAAAAATCTCCAGCACATTCTCAATTAGCTATTAATTGAAACCCCAACTGCTTGCATTAACAAGCAAGACTCCTCATTAGATGATGAGTCCTAGCCAGTTCATCAGCATTCTTCCATATCAGTTTGCAGCGAAAGCCTTTTGCTTTAGCCAAACTGAGATATGCTTTTCAAACATGACATCGTTCACGTGGAATTGAATGTCTTTTTATCATTTGTTACTCAGAATGAAGTTCAATGCAATGTCTTCACTGATGCTTTCTCAGGTCACATCATCCTGAAAAGACTCATCTCCCAGATGATCTCTTAAGCCACTTTATTGTACCAGTGATATAACACTTGTCACATAGTATCTTTTACTGTAGCTTTCTGTGTGTGAATGCGCTGACACATCCTCCTGGCATGTTTGGGAAGAATCTTGACAGTGATCTTGTCCTCAAAGGAAAATTTGTAATTTGGCAGATAAATAGGACATAAGGAAGCTCAGAAAGGATGCAGAGGTATAAAAGGCAAAGGCATGTATATTCAGCCGTGTACAGGACCCATTGTTTTCATGACACAACTGGCAGTAAAAGGAAAACTAAATCAAGTCAGATATCATCTTTCAGTTTTAGTATCCTCAATACTATGATTATGAAATGTGAGACTATATTACAAAGAGCAGAGTATGCTTACTAACATATAGGAAGTACCCATTAGCTTCTGATTTCCTTTGTTTCCCTCCATCATCTTCCCTAACTCTGTTTCCTTAACTGGATCAATTTGCATGATTCAATAGTACTAAGCATAAAAATAATTCTAGAGTGTTCTCTTCTTTCTCTCTTTCTTTATTTTTTTTTCTACAGTAAAAGGTAACTATATTGAAATTAGGCAAAACCTGCATTCTGGTCCTCTTTTAACTAGAATTAGGATCAGGGCGGCTGGGTGGCTCAGTCGATAAGCATAAGACTCTTGGTTTCAGCTCAGGCCATGATCTCACGGTTCATGGGCTCAAGTACCACATCAGGCTCCGTGCTGCCAGCGAGGAGCCTTCTTGGGAATCTTTACCCCTGTCTCTGCCTCTCCCCCACTTGTACTATCTCTGTCTCTCTCAAAATAAATAAATAAACTTAAAAAAATTTTAGAATTATAATCTTATGCAAGTTAGTTCACTTCTCTGTGACTCATTTTCTTCATCTCTAAAGTAAGACTATTAGATTAGATACATTTCAACCTTCCAGCTGTGGCATTTCATGAAATTCTCACAGGTATTTTCCAAAAGCAAAATTATTCCGTTATGAAACCTATGTGGTCTCTTGGAGGTCAAAGTCCTTTTTGCTGCATTTATCATGCTTCTGGGTTCAGTCCATTTCCTCCTATCCTGCAGGTAGACAGAAGACAATGCTAAGTAGTCCTTGATACATATATGAGCAGATTTTCTGTGAAGCCAAGAAAGCTCAGACTCAAAGATAATCGCTCACTTGTATGGATTGGAATCAAGTCCCCAGGAGTTTTTGATGCTTGTGGAAATCAACAGATTCCAAAATTCACTGTGTATTTTTCTTATTTCTAGATACATAGTAACATTTGTACCTCATTTTTTTTGGTAATTTCTTATCCTTTTTCCTAAAAAGAATCACACACATTTTAAAATATCTAGGCCCACCAGAACTTGGGTCTGCCCTCATGAGGCCCCTGCTAATTTGGGATTCTTTCTTGAAATGTACCATTAAGAACATAAATAACTAGAGAAGATAAAATTCCATGGCCTATGAATATATTCAAATTCATACTGAACTTTAAGAGTTAAAATAAAATCAACATATTGGATATTAAAACTAAAGAATTTTGGGGGCGCCTGAGTGGCTCAGTCGGTTAAGCGGCCAACTTTGGCTCGGGTCATGATTTTGCGGTCCGCGAGTTCGAGCCCTGCATCGGGCTCTGTGCTGACAGCTCAGAGCCTGGAGCCTGTTTCGGATTCTGTGTCTCCCTCTCTCTGACCCTCCCCCATTCGTGCTCTGTCTCTCTCTGTCTCAAAAATAAATAAACGTTAAAAAAAATAAAAAAATAAAAAAAAAACTAAAGAATTTTTGCATGAAGTGGTATGGTTTAGGGTGAATTAAGCTTAATTAGGATAATTTGTTATAAATACTTATTAAGTTTTTCATATTTTCAAAAAACGTTTTACTCTTTATTTTTGAGAGACAGAAAGAGAGACAAACACACTGTGTAAGCAGGGGAGGAACAGAGAGAGATGCACAGAAACTGAAGCAGCCTCCAGTCTCTGAGCGGTCGGCACAGAGTCAGCCATGGGGCTCAAACTCACCAACTGCAAGATTATGACCTGAGCAGAAATCAGATGACTAACTGAGCCACGCAGGTGCCCCATCATATTTTCACAGTAATAGTTATTAAGCATTAGTTACTTTCAAATCCTTACTAAACAAAAAAACTAAAAGTCACCTTACATACATTTAAATAAAGGATGATGTTTAGAACTTCTTATTGCATTAATTCTGAGAGACATGTTTTTATATCCAATTTAACATTTCTTAACTGATGGCCAGTTGTCAGTCATAACGTCGTTGCCTCTATGACACATCTCAAGACTTGATTAGTGTTCCTGATGGGAACAATAACTCTGAATTTTTAGTAAACAAATCTTTTAAGAACCATATGGAGAAGAACTATAGCTTCAGGTGTTGTTTCAAAATTTTCTGTGATACTTTCTGGCATGACTTTAAGAATGTGAGTGTCCACCCATTGCTGGTGGTAATGTAAAATGGTCCCACTACTGTGGAAAACAGTTTGGTGGTGTCTCAGAAAGTTGAACATAGAATTACCACATGATCCAGCAATTCCAATTCTACGTATATATCCAAATTAATTGCAAACAGGTGCTTAACCAATAGTCAAAAGATGGAAACAATCCAAATATCCAACTGATTAATAGATAAGCAAATAATGGAATAGGCATACAATATAATATCAATCAGCCATAAAAAAGAGTAAAACTCCTGATCCATACTACAACCTTAATAAACCTCAAAAACATTATGCTAAGTTAAGGAAGACAGATACAAAAAGTCACATATTATATGATTTCACATACATGAAATATCCCGAAGGGGTAAATCCATAGAGACAGAGGGCAGATTGGTGGGTGTCAGGGACTAAGGGGGAAAAGGATGGGGAGTAACTGCTTGATGGATACACTGGAAATGGAAGAGCAGAAACTTTGGAATCGAAATCTTGGTGCAGGTGGGTCCAAAGTAAAAGCGTCAGAAAGAAGTTGCGTGCACTACATTTTAACTCCTGTGAAGATACCTAATGGTCTGGGCAGTGCTGATCACACTCTAGTTTCCTCCCTCTTTCCATCTTAACCCTCAATCAGTGGTCCAGTCTAATATAAGTAAATGGCACATTAGTCAAGGAAAGTTTAGTAATACCAATAAATGAAGTCAAATATTAATTTACTTGTGAGGATTCACAATGAAAATTTTTGGTCTCCCCTGAATGCCAGTTACTTACTATTTAATTAGATTTTCACATGTAAACAAAAAATACTTTAATATAAGCTACTAATTACCTATTTTTGGATTTAACTAGAAAACCTATATGCAAACAAAACAGCCAACTTAAATAGCATGGGGGTGACAATTTGATTAGTCGCTAATTAGCCTGAGTTTGCCTGAAATATCAGTTTTGATTACACTACTGATATTATATCCGTGGCTGGATAATGATAATACAGTTAAGTCAATATCATACATGGGCGCCTGGGTGGCTCAGTTGGTTAAATGTTCAACTCTTGATTTTGCCTCATGTTGTTATCTCGCAGTTCATGAGATCAAGCCCCATGTGGGACACTGTGCTAACAGCACAGAGCCTGCTTGGGATTCTTTCTCTTTCCCTCTCTCTCTGCCCCTCTCCCACTTGCACTGGCACATGCTCTCTCTCTCAAGATAAATAAATAAGAACTTTATATATATAAATATATATACATATAACATAGAAACTTAATATCTATCTTTATGTATATCGCTCAATATATATCAATATATATCATAGAAACTTACTCAATTTCTTGAAAATGTAAGAACAGATAGGGTAGGTGAATATAGTAAGCAATGATTTTCAAATAGGTAGTATCTGACTATTGCCATTTATATATACAAGGCTTATTTTGAGAAAGTGGTTTAAAGTGTCAGCGTCTTATACTGACAAGATATAGCACACACCAAAATCAGAAGTCTGAATACAATTTACTTACGACTATTGATTAATTCTGTGGAGTCTCACAGATAGGTCTTGGATATAACTGAAATATGTAAGAATCTCTGTACAAAATAATTTTAAGTTTAAAATGAATATGGCTAATAGCTTGTGTCCTTTCCTCCAAGTTCTTCTCAGATTGTGTATTTCAGAGAAAATGGGGACGTGATAACTCTTGAGAAGACACATTGTTTTTTCTCCTCAAATATCGGAAAAGATGAAATGTTTGCATTTATTTTACAGAACACTTTCTCTACTTTGACCTATTTCTGCTCTTTCCACACCTATGATCTGTCTGATAATTCAACTGTATGTTACGTTTAGACAAGATAATTTTAACTTTGTTGATTGTAGCTGTATATGTGGGAAATGGACTTCTTGATTATTTAAGAAACAAAGTTTTAAAAAATATGTTTCAAGGTTCCAATGGGCATATTTTCTTCATAAACAGATAATAGATTACAGGAATATTTACTAATAAGTTTAAATCCTTATTTGGCTTATGTGTTTAACATAGATGTCATAGTAAAATCAAGTATAGTCACTTCTGTAATAATGGTAATTAGATCATACATAATAAGTAAATAATAAATTCTTAAGTGATAGAAATTAATTAGATTAGAATGAATGTAAAATTTATTCTAAAATAAGTGTGAAATCTATTGAATGATGGGATAGTTGTCTTATAGACAGGAGGGGCAGAGAGAGAGGGAGACACAGAATCGGAAACAGGCTCCAGGCTCTGAGCCATCAGCCCAGAGCCCGACGCGGGGCTCGAACTCACGGACCGCGAGATCGTGACCTGGCTGAAGTCGGACGCTTAACCGACTGAGCCACCCAGGCGCCCCTAAAACTTCATTTCTGAAGTTACCAATAAACTCTGTTCTCTTTGATTCCGAGGCCTAGAATTATTGAAGGAACAGTTTAGTGATATAAAAACATAGAAAATATTATCCAGATAATATAAAAAGGTTTGCCAAATCATCAAGTCAACAGGTCTATTCTTATATTTGCTTTCTAGTGAATTGGCTGTTACAGCATTTAAAATTCAGTGGTGTTTTGTAGTCTTTATATTTCCATGTTCTTCTTTATTCGTAGTGAAATTTATAATACACGGGGAAACAATTTTGTTGAAATACATATCCTGGTTACTACCAAATACCAAATTTGTGACTCAGATATCATGAAATTTTTCACACAGCAAAATTATCTATGTAAGTCAAACCTTATTAATAGAAATTAAATAAAATTTTAAAATGGAATGATTTTTAGAAAATGATTAAAACTTTACTCTCAAATGAGAACATGTATTTTTCCTGAAGATACTTAGAGGCTGTAAGCTTCAATGCTTTGGAATGAGTTCTAATATCAAACTTATTTCTCCTCACTGTACACAGGAGGATGAATTATAAAGAGTGTGGTCAAGAATAGATTTCTGCTTTGGCCTGATTTTTTTTTTCCAGAACATTCTCAAAACCTAGCAGGATATTCCGTGTTGCTTTTTCCCTTTACCTTTGTATCCTATACGCACAAAATAAAAGAAAAAAAAAAAAAAAGCTTAATTTTTACATAAAAACACCTAGTCTTTTTAAATGATATTATTATCTACTGAAATATAAGAAAGACTTGTTTTCCTCCAAATTATTATTTGAAATGTTTGTTTCTTGTATTACTTGTTAATGGGAATGATAGTAGGATTTATAGTAACTTATTCATATTTCCATTCTCTCTCTCTCTCTCTCTCTCTCTCTCTCTCTCTCTCTCCCCCACCCCGCACTGCATGCTTTGTCTCTATATTTCTATGTGGTTTTACAATTTTATTTTCTCTTCTACCATCCCTTTTCCACGTGAACTATATATATTTTTTCTCTCTATGGCAGTAAAGGGAAGGGCATTTTAACCTCTTTGGGATCAAAGAGTCCTTTTTTCCTTTGAATTCATATGAAAACTGATTCCCTGCTGTGCAGTGTTATGAAGCTTCCAGTGAAAATCCATTAAACATCTCCTTAGGAGCTAGGAAAGCGATGAGTTTGCCATTTAGATTATTTCATATCCATATTCCCTTGGGCCATATTATACTTGAACTTCTACTACTGTACTTTTTCTTTCAAATCTAACTAAAACTAGAAATCTTTAAGAAACTTCAAAAAAGAGAGAAAGATAACTCAAACAGTTCATTTATTCTTGCTCTTCTAGTATTTTCCTGATAATCTTTAAAACTTGAAAGGTCTTATCAGTTCAAGATGATTCCTCTTTAGATGGGTAGATAAATGGAAAGATGGCTGGCTGCTATTTCTAACTTTCTTAGTAGAAATTTTATTGATTCTAAGGCTGTATGAGCTATGATGGAAAATTAGTGTGACAAGAGAAGAAATGAGGTTTGTTTGAACAGATGTGAAAACTAGAGATTAATTTACCATTAATATATCTTAAATTATAAATTTTCTTAATCTGGCCCTAACCCATGTATATTTATTTCTATAGCCTCGAACTCTTACATTATTTTGCTTGTCACACAAAAATTATTTAAAATTATTTTTACATAAGAATTGTTACAGACCAAATAAAAGTTAAATAGAACATTCTACTTTAAAGGGAATTTGTTTTTTAATTGATGGATACTAAGTACATAGTTGTACAACTTCAAAATTTATTTTTATTTTTTTTAATTATTTTTATTTTTTAAAAAATTTATTTATTTTTGAGAGGGATCCTGCTTGTCTGCACGCAAATACGTGTGTGAGGAGGGGAAGGACAGAGAGAGAGGTGAACAGAGGATCTGAAGCAGGCTCTCCACTGATAAGCACAGAGCCTGATGCTGGTGTTGAACTCACGAACAGTGAGATCCTGACCTGAGCTGAAGTCAGAAGCTTAACCAACTGGGCCACTCAGGCACCCATCCAAAAATTTTTTTAATGTATTATTTTTAGAACTCCATTGGGTTGTAAACCCTGGCTGCTAACCATTGCTAAAATGGTCTACCAATATCTTTTTGCAAAGAAATATGAGCATGGTAAGTAGAGGACCTGTGGTTCAGTTCCATCTTCTAAAGACTTTGGAAGTTATCACTTACATCCTTACAGCAAGAAAAAGCTGGACAAACTGAAATTTAAGGACATTTTGAGACTTCTCAAAGAACTAAGTTACGGGCCAAACTTCTACTTCAAAATCTGGAAACAGAGGTGCATCCAGAGGCACAGCCAAAATGTGCAGGTCTGGAGCAGAAATTGCTGAGGCAAAATAAAGGAAAGGGATATTTAAATAATATTATGGTTATTAATGTTATGATAATTTCGATAAGTCATTGAAAGCTGACTGTTGCTTAGCATCAGAGTAAGAAATTCCTTTGGACCAAAACCACAGATTCGTGGGGTTTACACATTCAAGAAGCCTACCAGGTTCTCACTCAGAAGATTTGAAAAAGGGCCTTCCTAGCTCATTCATTGTAAAATACTGCAAGAGCCTTCTCTGTGACAGAGGTCCATTCCTCAGGACAAAAGACTTTACCAGAGCCTAATCTCAGCTGGGACATGGGCATTTCTCCTATCCCAGCCTGCTCAGGATTTCTGGTTTTACCAAATGGGGGTCAACTATTATCAAGATTTCAAAGAAGAGAGTATGGGTAGGTGGAAAGGGATACTATACCATTGGAGAAACACTGATGAGGGTCACAGGCCCCCAGATCCAGTCTTATTAAAACATTGAAATTTAATCTGAAGTTTATAGAGCACTTCCCTTTCTCTGCACCATACCATACAACAAATAGGGTCCAGTGTAATAACGGTGGATTATAATGAATCGAGCTGCAAGACAGACTCTCCGAGGTGGAGAGCTCAGTCTAGAGCTCAGGGTCAAGAGATAAGACACAAATAAACAATACTAGAGGAATTTAAAGACTGTCACCTATAACTACTTTAAACATTAAAATGAACCCAAATCCTAGAAGTCTATTTCACACAAAGCTTATCTTATCAGTAATTGATACAACAGGTCTATTTTTTGTTTCGACAGAAAATTACAAAGCATGCCATCTACCCAGAATAAAACCACGATCTAAAGAGCAAAGCATTCATGAAAACTGTATTCATGTATGATATAGATCTTGGAATTATCAAAAAGGAGATTTAAAATAAGGGATTAATATATTAAAAGATTCTAAGGGAAAAGCCTGCACATAACAGTAGATGGATAATATGGGGCGCCTATATGGCTCAGCGCCCAACTCGGGCTCAGGTCATGATCTCGCAGTTCATGAGTTATCGGGCTTTGTGCTGACAGCTCGGAGCCTGGAGCCTGTTTCGGATTCTGTGTGTGTGTTTCTCTCTGCCCTCGCTTACTTGTGCTCTGTCTCTCTCTCTCTCTCAAAATAAATAAGTATTAAAAAAAAGAATAGAATGGGCAATGTAAACAGATATCAACACTCTAATAAGGAGTCGAAAACAAATGTTAGAAAGCAAAAGCAACAGAAATGAAGAGTGTTTCAATGTACTCATCAGGAGGCTCAGCGTGGTCAAAGAATGTTCAGAGATGCTGTAGACTAAGTGAACAGATACTTTCCAAACTGAAATATGAGGAGAAAAAAGAAGAAAAGAACAGAGCAAAACATCCAAGAGCTATGGAGCAATTACAAAAGATGTTACATATACATAATTGGAATGATTTGAAGGAGAAAAGAAAGAGCAGCAAAAATACTTCAAGTAGTAATGATTGTGAACTTCCCAAAATTAAGGACAGACATGAAACCACAGATTTAGGAGCTCAGAGAATACCATTCAGGATAAATGCTAAAGAAGTGTTTTTGTTTTTGTTTTTTTGGTCTTTTACTTAAAAAAAGCCCTCATACCTATGCAGATTATATTCAAACTGTAAGATACCAAAGACAAAGGGAAATTCTTGAAAAGAGACAGAAAGAAAAACTTTATCAGTGAAGAACAAAGATAATAATCACAGCCAACATCTATTCAGAAATCATTCAAGCAAGAAGATAATAAAGTGAAACACTTTAAAGTATTGGAAAGAACAACTATACACCTCAAAGTCTGTATCCAGTGAAATTACCTTTCAAAAATAAAGGACAAAAAGACTTTCTCAGACAAACAAAACTGAGGGAGGTCACTGTCAGCAGACGTTGCAAGAAATGTCAAACTGAGTTCTTCAGGCAGAAAAAAAGGATTACAGGTCAGAAACTTGAATCTATGTGAATAAAAAAAGAGCATTAGCAAGGCATGAATGAAGGCAAATAAAATATTTTATTTTTCTCATTCTTATTGAATTAAAACAAACAAATATTTGTTAAAAGTAATAATAGTAATACAGTGGACGATACTAGCATATGCTTCAATAAAAATAATAAAACAGTATCGTGAGTAGTGTGAGGGGCGAATTGTGAAGTCCGTTATAAGGCACCTGCATTACACAGATACTATTAGTTGAATGTGGACTTCCAATGGCTTAAGATATATATTTTAAACTCTAGGACAGTTTCTAAAAATCTTTAAAAATATAGATATGACAGAAAATATATTTTAAAAAGATATCAGGGTTTGAAGGCCCACATTCACCCCAATGTTTATAGCAGCATTATCAACAGTAGCCAAATTATGGAAAGAGCCCAGATGCTGATCAACACATGAATGGATAAAAAAGATGTGATATATATCTATACAGATATATTGATGTTTCGATATATATAGTTGGATGTTATTCAGCCATTAAAAAGAATGAAATCTTAGGGCACCTGGGTGGTTCAGTTGGTTAAGTGTCTGACTTTGGCTCAGGTCATGATCTCACAGTTTGTGGGTTCGAGCCCCGTGTCGGGCTCTGTGCTGGCAGCTCGAGCCTGGAGCCTGCTTCAGATTCTGTGTCTCCCTCTCTCTCTGCCCCTCCCCTGCTCATGTTCTGCCTCTCTCTGTCTCAAAAATCAATAAAACATTGAAAACAAACATTGAAAAAACATTTAAAAACAAGAATGAAATCTTGCCATTTGCAATGACACGAAGCTAGGTTGTATTATGCTAAGCAAAATAAGTCAGTCAGAGAAAGACAAATACCGTATGATTTCACTCCTGTGTGGAATTTAAGACACAAAACATGAACATATGAGGAGGGGTTAAAAAAGAGAGAGAGAAGCGAACCATAAGAGACTCTTCACTGTAGAGAACAAACTGAGGTTTGATGGAGAAGAGAGATGGGTGGGGGAATGAGCTAGAAGAGAGATGGGAATTAAGCAGGGCCCTTGTCTTGTGCACTGGGTGTTTGTTATATGTAAGTGATGAATCACTCAATCCTACACCTGAAACTGATAGTACATTATATGTTAACTAACTAGAGTTTAAATAAAAATTTGAAAAATACAAAATAAAATAAAATAGATACCAGGAACACAAATGCAGCAAGTAGAAAACAGTTACAGACATTGTGGAAATTAGCCTAACCGAGCCAATAATCAGTTTAAATGTAAATAATACAAATGCAATTAAAGGATTCTAAGAATAGATTTAAAAGCATCCAACTTGTTTTAACTATTTTAATTTTAAATATATATACATATATGTATGTACATATACTCAAAAAGGTTAAAGGAATGGAGAAAGCTAGACCATGCTAATAGGAACTGAAAGGACGTTGGCGTGTAATAATATAGTAATACTGTTGTATGGTAACAAATGGTAGCTACACTTATTGTGGGTGAGCATAGTCAAATTCATAATTGTTGAGTCACTAATGACAACTATACTTCAATAAAAAAAAAGGAAGCTGGAGTGGCTATATTACTTTCACACAAAGCCGACCTCAGTATAAGGGAGATTACAGGAATATAAGAAACATTAAACAATAATAACTGTGTCACTTCTCCAGGAAGACATACAATCGTAAATGTGTACACGCTTAACAACAGACCATCACAATATGAGACAAACACTGAGAGAATTTTACGAAAAAAAGAAAAAAAGAAAAATCTACTATTATACTGGAATACCACCTCACCCTTCTGTAATTGACAAATCAAACAGAAAGAAAATAAATATTTAGATGACCCGAACACTTCTAACAATTATGTTTGAACTGACAATTACAGAATAATCCATCCAACAAGAGCAGAATATACATTCTTCCCAGGTTCTCTTGGAACAATCACCAAATTAAGCCAACGGAATGAAACTATATATCAGTAATGGAAATCCAGAAAATCATCAAATACTTGGAAATTAAATAACAATATTATTTTTAAAAACATGGATCAGAGAAAAGTCCCAAGATATTTTTTTAAATTTTGAATCCATAGAAATATAACTTATGAAAGTATGTGGAGTACAGTGAAAATAATGCATAAAAAAAATCATAGCCTTAAAGGTATCTATACTAGATCTAATACAAATAACTTAAGATTCCACTTTAGGGAAACTAGAGAAAGAACAATTTAAACCTAAAGCAAGCAAAAAAAAAAAAAGCATAATAAAAATTAGAACAGAATTGAATAAAATTGAAAACAGTGGGAAAAATTAAAGAAACCAAAAACTGTTTCATTTTTAAAACTTTTTTTTTTTTCAACGTTTATTTATTTTTGGGACAGAGAGACACAGAGCATGAACGGGGGAGGGGCAGAGAGAGAGGGAGACACAGAATCGGAAACAGGCTCCAGGCTCCAGCCATCAGCCCAGAGCCCGACGCGGGGCTCGAACTCCCGGACCGCGAGATCGTGACCTGGCTGAAGTCGGACGCTTAACCGACTGCGCCACCCAGGCACCCCTCATTTTTAAAAATCAATGACATTGATATGCTTCTACTCAGGCTAAATAAGAAGAAGGAGAAGATAAAAATTACCAATATCATAAAAGAAAGAATGGTCATTATTTGTGATCCCATAGACATTAAAAGGGTATTAAAAATACTATGAAAAACTAAATGTTCACAAATTTTATAACTTGTTTGAAATGGACCAACTGCTAGAAAGACAAAACTACCAAAAACACAAACAAAAAAGGAATAGATAATCCTAACAGACCCATAATTATTAAACAGACTGAATTAACAATTAATCACCTAACTAAGAAAGCAACCAAGCTAATGGTTTCACTGAAGAATTCTGCCAAATATTTAAGGAAAAAATTAGAGCAATTTTCTGGATTTTTTTTTTAGAAATTAGAAACAGAAGAAATACTTCCTAACTCATTGAAAAGAGAGCTGAAGTAGCTTTGTTAGGTTCGTACAAAACTAACTTCAGAACAAAGATTTTCAAGGATAAAAGGGCATTATATAATGATAAGTGTATCAATTCTCCAAGAAGGTATTCTAGGGCAGCATTTCCCTAAAATTAAAAATAGCTAAATATGTTACAAAAGAAACTACAGCCCAGTATCTCTTAGGAATAGTACGTGCAAAATTCCTCAACAGAATATTAGAAAATTTAATCCAACAATGCATGGAAAGAGTCACATACCACAGGCAAACATGCTGTATGACAGGTATGCAAAGCTGGTTTCACATTTGAAAATCACTCAGTGAGGGGTGCCTGGGTGGCGCAGTCGGTTGAGTGTCCGACTTCAGCCAGGCCACGATCTCGCGGTCCGGGAGTTCGAGCCCCGCGTCAGGCTCTGGGCTGATGGCTCAGAGCCTGGAGCCTGTTTCCGATTCTGTGTCTCCCTCTCTCTCTGCCCCTCCCCCGTTCATGCTCTGTCTCTCTCTGTCCCAAAAATAAATAAATAAACGTTGAAAAAAAAAAAAAAAGAAAATCACTCAGTGTAAGCCAACGCATCATCAAACTAAAGAAGAAAAATCATATGATCATAATAACTGACGCAGCAAATATTGGACAAAACCCAACATCCTTTTGTGATAAAAAAAAATGTCAGCAAACTAGGAATATAAAAGAACTTCCTCAATTTCGTAAAGAACATCTACAGAAAGCCTTACAGTTGACATCGTATTTTATGATGAGAAACTGTTTCCCCCCTAAGGTGAAGAACAAAAAAAATGTGTCTGCTCTTACCACTTTCATTTCAACAATACAGTGGAATCCTAGCTAGTGCAATAAATAAGAAAAAGAAATACAGTATACAGATTGGAAGTGGATAAATAAATCAATAAATAAAACTATTTATTTGCAGATAGCGTGCTTGTATATGTAAAAATCCCTAAGAATCTATTAAAAAACATGCCTGGAGCTATCAAATCAAATGAGTATAGCAAGGTCCCCAGGTCCCAGGATACAAGGCCAACATACAAAAGTTACTTCTTTTCCTGTTCACCAGTGTATTAGCCAGCTTAGGCTGCCCTAACAAAATATCACAGACTGGATGCCTTAAACAACAGAAATTTATTTCTCACAGTTCTGGAGGCTAGAAGTCTGAGATCAGCATGGGCAGGTTCTGCTGAGAGCTTCATTTCTGGTTTGCAGATGTCTCTCTTCTTGCTGTGTCCTTACATGGAAGAGATGGAGAGACAGAGAGAGAGAAAGAACACTCCCTAGTATCTTTCCCCTGCTTTTTTTTTTTAAATGTAATTTCAGTTGACATACAGTACAAGTTTGATTTCAGGAGTAGAATTCAGTGATTCATCACTTAATACAACATCCAGTGCTAGTCAAAAGTGCCCTCTTTAGTGCCCTTCACCCATCTACCCCATCTCCCTCCATCAACCTGCAATTTGTTCTCTATCATTAAAGAATGTCTCGTGGTTTGTTTCCCTCTCTTCTCTTCCCCCCTTTCCCATATATTCATCTGTTTTGTTTCTTAAATTCCACATATGAGTGAAATCATATGGTATTTGTCTTTCTCTGACTTATTTCACTTAACATAGTACATTCTACCTCCATCCACATTTTTGTAGATGGCAAGATTTCATTCTTTTTTTAAGGCTGGGTAATATTCCATTGTATATTTATGCCACATCTTTTGTATCCATTAATCAGTCAATGGACATTTGGGCTCTGTCCATAGTTTAGTTACTGTTGATAATGCTGCTGCTATAAACATTGGGGTGCATGTACCCCTTCAAATCTGTATTTTTGTATCCTTTGGGTAAATACCTAATAGTGCAATTGCTGGATTGTAAGTAGTTCTATTTTTAGTTTCTTGAGGAATCTCCATACTGTTCTTCAGAGTGGCTGCACCAGTTTGCATTCCCACCAACAAGGCAAGAGGGTTCCCTTTTCTCTACATTCTCTCCAACACCTGCCGTTTCTTGTGTTGTTAGTCTCAGCCATTCTAAGGGTGCCACGGTGTCTCCATCAGTTAAGCATCTGACTTCACCTCAGGTCAGGATCTCAGGGTTTGTGAGTTCGAGTCCAGCCTCAGGCTCTATGAGGAGAGCTCAGAGCCTGGAGCCTGCTTCAGATTCTGTGTCTCCCTCTCTTTCTCTCCCTCCATGACTGACTCTCTCTTTCTCTCTCTTTCTCTCTCTCTCTCTCAAAATAAATAAATATTAAAGAAAAAATTTTAATTTCAGCCGTTCTGACAGGTGTGAGGTGATATCTCATAGTGGGTTTGATTTGTATTTCTCTGATAATGAGTGATGTTGAGCATCTTTTCATGTATCTGTTAGCCATCTGGATATCTTCTTTGGGAAAAAAAAAATGTCTATTCATGCCTTCTACCCATTTCTTAACTAAGTTATTTGTTCTTTTGTGTGTTGAGTTTGAAAAATCCCTTATAGATTTTGGATCCTAACCTTTTATTAGATACGTTGTCTATAAATATCCCCTGCCATTCCCCAGGCTGCCTTTTAGTTTTATTGACCTAATATCTCTTTTTCAAGGACACTAATCCTATTAGGTTAGGGTTCCACCCTTCTGACCTCATTTAACCTTAATTGTCTTCATAAAGGTCATCTCTTCAAATAAAATCACGTTGAGGATTGGGGCATCTACATATGAATTATTAGAAAAACACATTCTACTCATAACAATCATCAGTGAAAGACAAATGTTTGAAATTCTAAAATATAATTTGTAATAGAACCAAAATAACAAGATACAAAGGTATACATCTAACAAAATATGTATAGAATATGTATATAGAAACTAAAATATTGATGAAAGGAATCAAAGAATATCTAAATGATAAGTAGATAGTCTATGTTCATGGATTAGAAGACTCACTTTTGTTAAGATAATGGTTCTTTCTAATTTTATTTTATTTTTTTAATGTTTATTTATTTATTTTGAGAGAGTGGGGAGAGAGTGTGTGAGCGAGCATGGGGCAGCGAGAGAGGCTCTGTGCCGATAGCAGAAAGTGAGGCTGAATCCCACAAACCTAGAGATCATGACCTGACCCAAAATGAAGAGCTGCACACTTAGCCAAAGGAGCCACGCAGGCACCCCCCTAATTTTATCTATAGATTCAATGCTATAGCAATTAAGCTGATTTATTCCTAGTTCGGAAGGTAGATTTCATATCTGAAAATTATTCTCTGTAAACTGCACCAAGAGGCTAAGGAATAATACAAATTGATGGTAAAAATTTATTTGGTAAAACTCAATACGCACTTGTGGTTAAAAAACAAACAACAAACCAAAACCTTAACACACTATCTTGCAGATATTAAAGCAAAACAAATAACAACAACAATAACAAAACTGGTTCTAAAGTTCATATGGAAAAGCAAAGACCTAGAATGAAGGTTGAAGAACTTACACTAATTAATTTTCACACCTATGATAGTAAAACTATAATAACCAATAAATAATCCCACTCAAATATTGCCAACTAGTCTTTGACAAAGGCACAAATGAAATGTTGCTGAAACAACTGGACATCCATGTGCAAAAAAAGAACCTAGACACAGACCACAGACTTTCATAAAAATGAATTAAAAATGGATGACACAGGAGCGCCTGGGTGGCTCAGTCAGTTAAGTGTCCAACTTCGGCTCAGGTCATGATCTCGTGGTTCGTGAGTTCAAGCCCCGAGTCAGGCTCTGTGCTGACGGCTCAGAGCCTGGAGCCTGTTTCAGATTCTGTGTCTCCCTCTCCTTCTGCCCTTCCCCCACTCATGCTCTGTCTCTCTCTCTGGCTTTCTCAAAAATAAACATTAAAAAAAATTTTTTAATTTGATGATACATTAAATGTAACATCAAAACTGTCAAATTTTTAAACAAAACAAAACAAAAATACAAGAGAATTTGTAACTTGGGGTTTGGTGTTGTGTTCTCAGATATAACACCAAAAGCAAGATCCAATAAAACAAAATAAGTTGGACTTGGTAAAATTAAATACTTCTGCTCTATTAAACACACTGTTAATTGGGGCGCCTGGGTGGCGCAGTCGGTTAAGCGTCCGACTTCAGCCAGGTCACGATCTCGCGGTCCGTGAGTTCGAGCCCCGCGTCGGGCTCTGGGCTGATGGCTCAGAGCCTGGAGCCTGTTTCCGATTCTGTGTCTCCCTCTCTCTCTGTCCCTCCCCCGCTCATGCTCTGTCTCTCTCTGTCCCAAAAATAAATAAACGTTGAAAAAAAAAATTAAAAAAAATAAATAAATAAACACACTGTTAAAGAATGAAGGATGAGCCAAGACTGGGAGAAAATATTTGCAAACACATATTTCATAAAAGACATGAATCAAAAATATTACAAAGAACTCTTAAAACTCAGCAAGAAAACAAACAACCCAATTTAAAAAATGGGCCAAAGAGCTGAATAAACACCTCATCAAAGAAGATATAAATAGCAAATAAGCAGAGGAACAGATGCTAACCATCAATGTCTTTAGAGAAATGCAAAGCAATACAACAATGTGATACCACTGCACATTTGATAGATGGTTTAAAAGAAGAAGAAGAAGAAAAAGAAGAATACTATTCACTTTCAAGAATACCAAGCAACAGTAATTCTCATTTATTGTTGGTGGAAATGCAAAAAAGTGCAACTTCTTTGGAAGACAGTTGGAAATTGCTTATAAAGTTAAACATAACACTATCATACAATCTGATGGTTGTACTCCTAGATACTTTTCCGAATGGTTTGAATACTTAAACGTACAGTAAAACATGCACACAAATATTTATAGCAGCTCTATTCAAAATTGCCAAGCATGGAAGCAATCACTATTTCTTTCAATAAGTGAATGGGTAAACAGGTATGGTATATTCACAAATAGAATATTATTCAGCAATAAAACAGGAATGACTTAATAAGCCACACAAGATGGATGAATCTTAAATGCACATTGCTTAGTGAAAGCAGCCGATCAGAAATGCTACTTAATGCATAAGTCCCTTTTTTCTAACATTCTGGAAAAGTCAAAACTATAGAGCTGGTAAACATATCCAAGTTTGCCATGGATTTGGGATGGGAGGTACTGACTAGGCGAAGCATACTATAATTTTATGGCATTTAAATTGTTGTGAATGATACTGTAATGGTAGTAGACATGGCACCATGTATTTGCTAAAAGTCATAAACTTTACAGCACAAGGATTAGACCTTTATGTATGCAAATTTAAAAAAATCATTTCAGAGGTGAGGGGGTCATAGGATGGAATGTAGGATGTAGCCGAAGATTTAACTGGATAATAAATGTATGAAACACCCTCACTGAAGGAGATAGGGGAAAAGAAGCTGACCTAAGTAATTTTGGAAATAAGTGAAGTGTGTAAGGTTACATACAAAGGGAATAGTACATAAACGCTGTACTCTAGGTGAGTTGATAAAATGGTTTCCCATGGAGGTCAGCATTGACAATTCTGAAATCACTAAACATGCATAATGGAATTGAACCATTAAGTAAAAAAGATCAGCTAGTTTTCTTGGTTTGAGGGGTTAGAGCAAGAGGATGATGAAATTATCTACATGATAATGGATTCGATTCAGATGAATCAGTATGAGTTCGTGATTAACCTAATATAGACATGGATGAATACATATAGAAATATTTATAGATATGTGTATATTCATGGGTTAGCATACACACATGTGTTTCTTGTAGCATCTGAGATTATCTATAAACAACAATAATCTTAATACCTGCATCTTGGTTTCTAATATTATTCTTCAATAAAAGGAACTTGGGTTTCTTGGAGAAATGACTGATTCCAGAACTGAGGCAGTAAATATGTAAAATGAGCCTGGTGCACCTTTGTAGTGCCAGAAACTAAGCCAGCATTTGTAAAAACCACAGGGGAATGTCAAGAAGACACAGGGGTCAACTAAATGAGCTTGTGGTTGGTAAAGTTTCGGTTAAACATCTGAATTTAATCTAAATAGGTGTTAATATAGTTGAAATTTGAATATAAAATAAAAAGTGGAATCTTCCAGTGAAATGTATGCTACCATAATGATAATTTATTAGTAGTAATAATAAATAGTAGTATTATAACCATTTATTAATGGAAGTTATTGAATTACCAGAAAACAATAACGGATGAAAATAAAGAGCTTAGGCACAGCCATAAAATATGAAGAATTCACTTAGTAAAATTTAAAATAGCAAATATATCTTTGAAACATGTATTTCTCTCAAACATCACTTACACAAGGCTAACATAGAAATAGATACATAGACAGATGATAGATCTAGATGGATAAATAGTATATTTTCTGAAATTTCTGTGTAGTGGAGTGAAGAAAGAAATGTGGAGTGAACAAAGAAATGCGGCTAACATTTTTCACATGCCTCTTCTCCCAGCCTGAACTCTTTATCTTCCCTTATTGATGGCTCTTAGTATTTTGGAATAACATACCATAAAGCAGAAATTATTTAACTGATAGATTCTTAAGACAGAAACTCTCATTTGGAACACGGGGAATGAGGGAGAAAGACATTTAGGTTTTGTTTGCATTTAAACATGAAATTGTCAGATAATAATACATTTGATCAAGTTGTTCTTGAACTAGCTGGATAAGTTTTCAGCTACTTCTCAGAAATAATGTCTTGAAGTAAAAAAAATAAATAAAGTTGTTTCAGGACAATAAACGTATATTATTTTTCTGCCAAGTTTGAGGATTCAGCTATATAAAAATGATAGGCCATAGCTTTATATTTTACTCAGGTGAGTAACATAGCAGAAAACAAAGTTTAATTCCTAGGATCTGTGAGATTACTTTTTCTCTTTAATATGGATGAATACATATGTGTTACCGAATTTTGACAAGTAACGCATTTATCTATTTTTGAAAACTATAGCTTTGAGATTCTTTTCTATTCTGGTTGTTCTTTCTAGATGTTCTGTACTGTTCTCTACGCAGTGCATTGTATTTCCCTTAAAAAATGTCAGACTTAGGACTGTGGCTATGATTCTTAGTCCTTACACCAGTATTTTACCATTTTGCTTTGCTTTGTTCCATTTTGTTTTACTGCAGCTATGAAACTGTAGTAGCTCACAAGCAAAGCCATTATGTTGCATCTCTCCTACCTTAAATTTGTGCCATTTTAAAAATGCCATGCTTGAAATTAATTTATAAACTTGTGTTTTTTATGGCTGAATAGGTGAAAATATTTTTCCAAGCTTACGGCTGGTAGAGAAAAGTACATTAAGAAAACATTGAATAGCTGTATTCCATGAATAGAGATAGAGTAGACGTTTGATTCCTCCTTCCAATTGTTCTCAGAGGAGGAGCACTGACCTTCGACACTCCGTAATTTACTCTCAATAGACTATTTAGCAACATAAACATCTACATTTGTTGTTGATTTTTTTTCCTGTCAGAAGTTGTTTAGAGTGTCCTTCCTCCCTTTGGACATAAAGTGCTCATTCATTATATGTGTTTCCATTTCTGAACAAAATTCAACATTTGGTTAAAGCACTTCTGGGACTCATACTACTAAGTTTCTTGAATTAGGTGTACTAAAAAAAAAAAGTACATAGTTGTCATGTTTTCTTTCCCTATAAACATAGACTTTATTTTGCTATTTGTAGCAATGCACTTTTTTCCATCTAAAACAAAAACAAATGTAAGAGGCAGTGGAGTGAAGGGCATATTTAAGAAATGTGAAGTTTTAATAGTTATTTTTTAAATGCCATGAGATCTGTGATTGTTTTTATGATAGTATATTTTTATATCTTTATGGAAACTCTTTATTTCACTGTGCTGTGTCCTTCTTACTGATATGTGTTCAGAAAAAATCTGACAAGTATACATGAAATAGGTTATATAACAAGACATAAAATACAGAAATTTGCCAAAAAATTATAAAGAAAGAAAAAAACAGTATAAGGCATCAAATAACTCTAGATTCCATCCTAGAAAGCCTGACAGAAGTTAATCTGTCAAGTTTCTGTTTTAAAAGTTTATTTTAATATAAAGTGAAGCTAGAATTCTAGTCAAAGTAAACTAGCAAATACATATTTTGAAATAAAAATATCTGTCAAACTCTGGGTACAAGGTGTAAAGAAAACAATTCAGTGAGAAAATCAAAATGAACTCAATTTCTAGATGTGAAAAGCTAGTTATGTGCTATTGAAAAGATACGTGATAATTGTGCTATTGAAAAAGAATTCCATTTGTTTCTAAACTCAATAGCTTTATAATCATGATTGTTTTATAAGATTTTTAAATCATAACTTTGAATAAACATGATTACAACCAAATTTAATTAAGATTTTTCAGCATCTTTGCTACTATCTGTATAATAGAAAAATAAAGAAGTGCTTAAGTAGTTGATTGGAGCAAATTTTAAATGTTGCTGTGGTGTCCAACTCAAACTGAATGTGTGATTGCTGTGATTTGAATAAGTAATAGGCTCATAGGAAAAAAAATTCCAAAATTTCTAGATTAGATGGGTAGACTTTTGATAATTTTGGTTATTCACCAAAATAAGCAATGGTGGTGACAGAGTCTAGTTTTTGACAGAGGTGGAAATATGATGAGTGAATTTAATAAGATTTGGGTAGTTTTTATACAACCAGATGGAAAACTTCAATAGACATTTCAAGAAAGTTGTCTGTACTGGAGAAGGGGCTATTGTATTTATGGATAAGAATAAGTAGGCCAAACTGAGTAGAGGTTAAGAAATGGAAATGTACATTTAAGGGCTCTATAGGAAATGCTAGTGATGTTTAAATAGAAATGGGAAAATTGGGGCACCTGGGTGGCTCAATCGGTTGAACGTCTGACTTTAGCTCAGGTCATGATCTTACTGTTCATGGGTTTGAGCCCTACATTGGGCTCTGTGCTGACAGCTCAGAGCTTGAAGCCTTCTTCAGATTCTATGTCTCCCTCTCTCTCTACCCTTCCCCAACTCATTCTCTCTCTCTCAAAAATATAATAAACATTAACAAATATTATATAGAAATGGGAAAAGAATATGGTTTGGGAGGCCAAAGAAGGAGAAGAATAATTTAAAAATATTTTCAATAATGTTAATTGCTGGAAAAATCAACCAACACTTTATGCTACTCACAATATAATATAATGAATAATGACTAATAGATCTTGTTTTTAGATGACCTTAGCAAGAGGTGATGTCTGAGAAGTGAAAACACACAATATATGAGGCATAATAGGAAGATGACGACATAAAAGCAAGTACTAAAAGCAGACATTATTTTTAGAACATTGGCTATGAAAGAAAGGAGTGTGTGATTTCTGAGTTCATGAATGCATTTTTAAGATGGAATTTACACAAATCTTCATGATAGTGTATTGATACATTAATCCATGTTAGTCTGTTTATAAAATCAGTTTAAATGTTAAAATGTTGGATAAACATAAATTTCCTTAATGTTTTCTCTTTCCTACATTAAACCATAAGAAGAAGAAGAAGAAGAAGAAGAAGAAGAAGAAGAAGAAGAGGAAGGAAGAGGAGGAGGAGGAGGGGAAGGAGGAGAAGGAGGAGAAGGAGATAGCAGAAAGGTATAGAGGAATGGAAATGACATGACCAACAATTATCCTTATTGAGCAATACATTTCTATAAGCCAAATTTATCCTATCACTATACAACTCCAGAAAGTCAATTTTTCTCATTGTGTGGTCAACTGACTACTGTCATCAAGAACATTTGGAAACTTGTTACAAACATATATCCCTGGGTATCCATTAAAGGAATATAAAATATCTTTTTTTTTAATTTTTTTTAACATTTATTTATTTTTGAGACAGAGAGAGACAGAGCATGAACGGGGGAGGGTGAGAGAGAGGGAGACACGGAATCTGAAACAGGCTCCAGGCTCCGAGCTGTCAGCACAGAGCCCGATGTGGGGCTCGAACTCACGGACTACGAGATCATGACCTGAGTCGAAGTCGGCCGCTCAACCAACTGAGCCACCCAGGTGCCCCTAAAATATCTTTTTTTAAAAGAAACCCAAAGTTGTCCTAAAGTTACATTTCATTCTAAGTTAAAAAAAAAAAGACAAGAAAAAGAAAAAAGAAACCCAAAGTAATATTTATGGTCAGGAAGGTAAGGTGAATAATATATCATGGAATAGGAGTTTGAAGCAGTGGGGCTAAGGAATCTCTATTTGAATCAGTAACACAGAGTTTTAGAAGTTTTGATGTTTTTGTCAGTATCAATTTTCTTCTCACAATACTGGTTGATGCAGGGGAAGTGGTAAAGTATATCTTTAAATGTCTATTCTAGTTCCAAAATCTTAAGCTGATGCAAAATACATGAAAAACAGACATTGCTTAAATTGCAAAATAACGATTATAGGAATAATTATTTTAGATTAGATCTGAAAATGTCTTATTCCTACTTCTTTGCCATTTCTTGTTCTCCTTTCATTATCATGATTGTTTTTATTTTAAAAACAACATCTTAGGAGGGATTCTGAGAAGATGGCGGCATAAGAGGACGCTGGGCTCACCGCGCGTCCTGCTGATCACTTAGATTCCACTTACACCTGCCTAACTAACCCAGAAAACCACCAGAAGATTAGCAGAATGGAGTCTCCGGAGCCAAGCGCAGACGAGAGGCCCATGGAAGAGGGTAGGAAGGGCTGAGAGGCGGTGCATGCTGCACAGACCTGTGGGAGGGAGCCGGGTGGAGGGGCGGTCCGCCAGCAGAGCAGAGCCCCCCCCCCCAGTCTGGCTGGCAAAAGCGGAGGGGCCAGATGGAGTGTGTTCCGACAGCAAGCACGACTTAGCGTCTGGGAAGTCATAAGTTAACAGCTCTGCTCGGAAAGCAGGAAGGCTGGAGGACAAAGGGAGGGAGAGCTGCTGAGCCCCTGGACGACAGAGCTCAGTTTGGTGGGGAACAAAGGTGCTCACCAGCACGATCTCCCCCGCCCATCCCTCAGCCAAAATCCCAAAGGGAACCAGTTCCTACCAGGGAACTTGCTTGCTCTGCCCAAATACCCAACGCTGTGCTTCTGCGGCGGGCCCCCCCCCCCCCCGCCAGCAGTGGGTCTGACTCCCTACCGCTGCCACAGGGTCCCTCCTGAAGTGGATCACCTAAGGAGAAGTGAGCTAAGCCTGCCCCTCCTGCCCCCGTGCACCTTGCCTACCCACTCCAGTTAATACACCAGATCCCCAGCACCACAAGCCTGGCAGTGTGCAAGTAGCCCAGACAGGCCATGCCATGCCACAGTGAATCCCGCCCCTAGGAGAGGGGAAGAGAAGGTACACACCAGTCTGACTGTGGCCCCAGCAGTGGGCTGGGGGCAGACATCAGGGCTGACTGCTGCTCCGCCCACCAACTCCAGTTATACACCACAGCACAGGGGAAGTGCCCTACAGGCCTGCACCACTCCAGGGAGTATCCAAAATGACCAAACCGAAGAATTCCCCTCAGAAGAATCTCCAGGAAATAACAACAGCTAATGAACTGATCAAAAAGGATTTAAATAATATAACAGAAAGTGAATTTAGAATAATAGTCATAAAATTAATTTCTGGGCTTGAAAACAGTATAGAGGACACAAGAGAATCTCTTGCTACAGAGATCAAGGGACTAAGGAACAGTCACGAGGAGCTGAAAAACGCTTTATTAATTTTTTTTTCAACGTTTTTATTTATTTTTGGGACAGAGAGAGACAGAGCATGAACGGGGGAGGGGCAGAGAGAGAGGGAGACACAGAATCGGAAACAGGCTCCAGGCTCCGAGCCACCAGCCCAGAGCCTGACGCGGGGCTCGAACTCACGGACCGCGAGATCGTGACCTGGCTGAAGTCGGACGCTTAACCGACTGCGCCACCCAGGCGCCCCTGAAAAACGCTTTAAACGAAATGCATAACAAAATGGAAACAACGACGGCTCGGAATGAAGAGGCAGAGGAGAGAATAGGTGAACTAGAAGATAAAGTTATGAAAAAAGAGGAAGCTGAGAAAAAGAGAGATAAAAAAGTCCAGGAGTATGAGGGGAAAATTAGAGAACTAAGTGATACACTAAAAAGAAATAATATACACATGATTGGTATCCCAGAGGAGGAAGAGAGAGGGAAAGGTGCTGAAGGGGTACTTGAAGAAATAATAGCTGAGAACATCCCTGAACTGGGGAAGGAAAAAGGCATTGAAATCCAAGAGGCACAGAGAACCTCCTTCAGACGTAACTCGAATCGATCTTCTGCACAACATATCATAGTGAAACTGGCAAAATACAAGGATAAAGAGAAAATTCTGAAAGCAGCAAGGGGTAAACATGCCCTAAGATATAAAGGGAGACATATAAGACTCGTGACTGATCTCTCTTTTGAAACTTGGCAGGCCAGAAAGGATTGGCACGAGGTCTTTAATGTGCTGAACAGGAAAAATATGCAGCCGAGAATCCTTTATCCAGCAAGTCTGTCATTTAGAATAGAAGGAGAGATAAAGGTCTTCCCAAACAAACAAAAACTGAAGGAATTTGTCACCACTAAACCAGCCCTACAAGAGATCCTAAGGGGGATCCTGTGAGACAATGTACCAGAGACATCACTACAAGCATAAATCATACAGACATCACAATGACTCTAAACCCATATCTTTCTATAATAACACTGAATGTAAATGGATTAAATGCACCAACCAAAAGACATAGGGTATCAGAATGGATAAAAAAACAAGACCTCTCTATTTGCTGTCTACAAGAGACTCATTTTAGACCTGAGGACACCTTTAGATTGAGAGTGAGGGGATGGAGAACTATTTATCATGCTACTGGAAGCCAAAAGAAAGCTGGAGTAGCCATACTTATATCAGACAAACTAGACTTTAAATTAAAGGCTGTAATAAGAAATGAAGAAGGGCATTATATAATAATTACAGGGTCTATCCACCAGGAAGACCTAACAATTATAAATATCTATGTGCCGAATACCGGAGCCCCCAAATATATAAAACAATTACTCATAAACATAAGAAACCTTATTGATAAGAATGTGGTAATTGCAGGGGACTTTAACACTCCACTTCCAAAAATGGATAGATCATCTAGACACACGGTCAATAAAGAAACAAGGGCCCTGAATGACACATTGGATCAGATGGACTTGACAGATATATTTAGAACTCTGCATCCCAAAGTAACAGAATATACTTTCTTCTCGAGTGCACATGGAACATTCTCCAAGATAGATCATATACTGGGTCACAAAACAGCCCTTCATAAGTATACAAGAATTGCAATTATACCATGCATACTTTCAGACCACAATGCTATGAAGCTTGAAATCAACCACAGGAAAAAGTCTGGTAAACCTCTAAAAGCATGGAGGTTAAAGAACACCCTACTAACGAATGAGTGGGCCAACCAGGCAATTAGAGAGGAAATTAAAAAATATATGGAAACAAATGAAAATGAAAATACAATGATCCAAATGCTTTGGGATGCAGTGAAGGCAGTCTTGAGAGGAAAATACATCGCAATCCAGGCCTATCTCCAGAAACAAGAAAAATCCCAAATACAAAATCTAACAGCACACCTAAAGGAAATAGAAGCAGAACAGCAAAGGCAGCCTAAACCCAGCAGAAGAAGAGAAATAATAAAGATCAGAGCAGAAATAAACAATATAGAATCTAAAAAAACTGTAGAGCAGATCAATGAAACCAGGAGTTGTTTTTTTTTTTGAAAAAATTAACAAAATTGACAAACTGCTAGCCAGGCTTCTCAAAAAGAAAAGGGAGATGACCCAAATAGATAAAATCATGAATGAAAATGGAATTATTATAACCAATCCCTCAGAGATAAAAACAATTATCAGGGAATACTATGAAAACTTATATGCCAACAAATTGGACAACCTGGAAGAAATAGACAAATTCCTAAACACCCACACTCTTCCAAAACTCAATCAGGAGGAAATAGAAAGCTTGAACAGACCCATAACCAGTGAAGAAATTGAATCAGTTATCAAAAATCTCCCAACAAATAAGAGTCCAGGACCAGATGGCTTCCCAGGGGAGTTCTTCCAGACGTTTAAAGCAGAGATAATACCTATCCTTCTCAAGCTATTCCAAGAAATAGAAAGGGAAGGAAAACTTCCAGACTCATTCTATGAAGCCAGTATTACTTTGATTCCTAAACCAGACAGAGACCCAGTAAAAAAAAGAGAACTACAGGCCAATATCCCTGATGAATATGGATGCAAAAATTCTCAATAAGATACTAGCAAATCGAATTCAACGGCATATAAAAAGAATTATTCACCATGATCAAGTGGGATTCATTCCTGGGATGCAGGTCTGGTTCAACATTCGCAAATCAATCAACGTGATACATCACATTAACAAAAAAAAAAAAAGAGAAAAACCATATGATCCTGTCAATCGATGCAGAAAAGGCCTTTGACAAAATCCAGCACCCTTTCTTAATAAAAACCCTTGAGAAAGTTGGGATAGAAGGAACATACTTAAAGATCATAAAAGCCATTTATGAAAAGCCCACAGCTAACATCATCCTCAATGGGGAAAAACTGAGAGCTTTTTCCCTGAGATCAGGAACACGACAGGGATGCCCACTCTCACCGCTGTTGTTTAACATAGTGCTGGAAGTTCTAGCATCAGCAATCAGACAACAAAAGGAAATCAAAGGCATCAAAATTGGCAAAGATGAAGTCAAGCTTTCGCTTTTTGCAGATGACATGATATTATACATGGAAAATCTGATAGACTCCACCAAAAGTCTGCTAGAACTGATACATGAATTCAGCAAAGTTGCAGGATACAAAATCAATGTAGAGAAATAAGTTGCATTCTTATACACTAACAATGAAGCAACAGAAAGACAAATAAAGAAACTGATCCCATTCACAACTGCACCAAGAAGCATAAAATACCTAGGAATAAATCTAACCAAAGATGTAAAAGATCTGTATGATGAAAACTATAGAAAGCTTTTGAAGGTAATTGAAGAAGATATAAAGAAATGGAAAGACATTCCCTGCTCATGGACTGGAAGAATAAATATTGTCAAAATGTCAATACTACCCAAAGCTATCTACACATTCAATGCAATCCCAATCAAAATTGCACCAGCATTCTTCTCGAAACTAGAACAAGCAATCCTAAAATTCATATGGAACCACAAAAGGCCCCGAATAGCCAAAGTAATTTTGAAGAAGAAGACCAAAGCAGGAGGCATCACAATCTTAGACTTTAGCCTCTACTACGAAGCTGTCATCATCAAGACAGTGTGGTACTGGCACAAAAACAGACACATAGACCAATGGAATAGAATAGAAACCCCAGAACTAGACCCACAAACGTATGGCCAACTCATCTTTGACAAAGCAGGAAAGAACATCCAATGAAAAAAAGACAGTCTCTTTAACAAATGGTGCTGGGAGAGCTGGACAGCAACATGCAGAAGGTTGAAACTAGACCACTTTCTCACACCATTCACAAAAATAAACTCAAAATGGATAAAGGACCTGAATGTGAGACAGGAAACCATCAAAACCCTAGAGGAGAAAGCAGGAAAAGACCTCTCTGACCTCAGCCGTAGCAATCTCTTACTCGACACATCCCCAAAGGCAAGGGAATTAAAAGCAAAAGTGAATTACTGGGACCTTATGAAGATAAAAAGCTTCTGCACAGCAAAGGAAACAACCAACAAAACTAAAAGGCAACCAACGGAATGGGAAAAGATATTTGCAAATGACATATCGGACAAAGGGCTAGTATCCAAAATCTATAAAGAGCTCACCAAACTCCACACACGAAAAACAAAAAACCCAGTGAAGAAATGGGCAGAAAACATGAATAGACACTTCTCTAAAGAAGACATCCGGATGGCCAACAGGCACATGAAAAGATGCTCAACGTCGCTCCTCATCAGGGAATTACAAATCAAAACCACACTCAGATATCACCTCACGCCAGTCAGAGGGGCCAAAATGAACAAATCAGGAGACTATAGACTCTGGAGAGGATGTGGAGAAACAGGAGCCCTCTTGCACTGGATGTGGAGAAACAGGAGCCCTCTTGCACTGTTGGTGGGAATGCAAATTGGTGCAGCCACTCTGGAAAGCAGTGTGGAGGTTCCTCAGAAAATTAAAAATAGACCTACCCTATGACCCAGCAATAGCACTGCTAGGAATTTACCCAAGGGATACAGGAGTACTGATGCATAGGGGCACTTGTACCCCAATGTTTATAGCAGCACTCTCAACAATAGCCAAATTATGGAAAGAGCCTAAATGTCCATCAACTGATGAATGGATAAAGAAATTGTGGCTTATATACACAATGGAGTACTACATGGCAATGAGAAAGAATGAAATATGGCCCTTTGTAGCAACGTGGATGGAACTGGAGAGTGTTATGCTAAGTGAAATAAGCCATACAGAGAAAGACAGATACCATATGTTTTCACTCTTATGTGGATCCTGAGAAACTTAACAGAAACCCATGGAGGAGGGGAAGGAAAAAAAAAAAAAAAAAAGAGGTTAGAGTGGGAGAGAGCCAAAGCATAAGAGACTGTTGAGAACTGAGAGCAAACTGAGGGTTGATGGGGGGTGGGAGGGAGGAGAGGGTGGGTGATGGGTATTGAGGAGGGCACCTTTTGGGATGAGCACTGGGTGTTGTATGGAAACCAATTTGACAATAAACTTCATATATTGAAAAAATAAAATAAAAGTATAAAATTAAAAAAAATCTTAGAAAAACAAGTTTTATTTTCTAGACTTAATTGAAAACATTACATCTTTCGGAAACAACAAATACTCTTTTTTTTTTTTTTTAATGTAACCCCTCTATGAAACTTTCAGAAGTCTTTAAGCAACTAAATGTTTTCTAAGTTTTGTTGGTGTTCTTACTGCTAATGAAATAATAGCATGTTAAGATAAAAGGGACTTTGGGGATTTTCTGTCCCCAATGCTCACTTTAGACTTCTTTTTGGGATAAAAAATGAGGCAACATAAACCAGATTTACCATTCCCACCTGAAAAAATTAATAACCAGACAAAAGATAGGAAACAATGTTCTTACAAGATGCTGCACTTCAGCTAATGATGAACAGTGACTCCAAGATGTGGGAAATAAATTAAAGTGCCTTCGATCATTGCCCCAGCGTACTGCCTACAAAGAATTTCCAGGCAACAGGATATGTTGGGGCTTGGAGGGGAAGACTGAAATCAAGAGTTCCCTGAGTTGAAGAGAGGACTAGGTTTCCAAGTGAAGAGAAAGAGGCTGGAATTTTCAGGACAGAGAATCAGCAAGGAGGGACACAGGCCACACAAAAAGTTTCAAAGATCTGGATAGGACAGACCTCATGTTTTTAGCTCACTACTGATCAAATCATGGAGGAAACTACCTAATGTCCTTATAGGAAATGAGAAGTGGATGACAAAGGAGAAAAAAAAAAAAAACTGCCTAAAAGGAGAACATCCCCACTGTCTCCAAAAAATCTTCACATTCACAGAGTAGTAATTTCTGTTCTTACCCATTATAGTGGAAAAACCTCATAATTCTTATGGCATTATGTAGAATATTAACAAGGGTTTGCTGCAAGAGTTGGGCAGTTAGTCTTAAATTAAATGGCGCTCTGGTACCACCTAATGAAACTTAAAAGCAAGACCAGAAAGGATGACACTCTTTTTAAATAACCCCACTACAACCCAGAATAAAGATAAAAAATATTCGTGTCTGGCTTATGTTAACCACTGCATAGTTTAGTAAACGACAAGTAGATGACTTGACATCCTATTTAATTTTCCTGTTTTCCCTTTTGAATGTTATATTTTTTTATAAATTTCTACCTCATTTCCCTTGTTGCCTTTCATGCATCATTTGGTTTTAAAAATTATTTTACTATAGAAATTATTAGTATAGAAAATTGAGAAAACACAATCTTATTTTTGCAAGATCAATCCATTCCATATAGAGTGTGATCCATCATGCCTTCTCTTTTTTTTGATCATGGTTTATTTATATTTTCATATGAAATTTATTGTCAAATTGGTTTCCATACAACACCCAGTGCTCACTCCAACAGGTGACCTCCTCAATGCCCATCACCCACCTCCCCTCCCTCCAACCCCCATCAACCTCAGTTTATTCTCAGTTTTTAAGAGTCTCTTATGGTTTGCCTCTCTCCTTCTCTAACTTTTCTTTTCCTTATGGAAAGAGCCTAAATGTCCATCAACTGATGATTGGATAAAGAAATTGTGGTTTATATACACAATGGAATACTACGTGGCAATGAGAAAGAATGAAATATGGCCTTATGTAGCAATGTGGGTAGAACTGGAGAGTGTGATGCTAAGTGATATAAGTCATACAGAGAAAGATACCATATGTTTTCACTCTTATGTGAATCCTGAGAAACTGAACAGAAGATCATCATGCCTTTTCAAGTGGCATTTTATTATGAGTATTTTGTATATCAAATATTTAAATTTATTTTGTGATAATTATTAATATTACCTCTCTTTTTTGAGAGTTTTCTACTATAAAAAACGCTGTAATAAATGCCCTTATGAATACTTCACACAGCTCTCTTGTTTGGCTCAAAGGCCTTTTTTTCTACTTTGGCTCACTCTGACTTCAGCAACACCTCCACCTCTATATTCCAGGCCCCTCATTCCTCAATAAACCTCCTTTCTTTCTAGTATCTAGGTGAAGATACTCTTTCACCTCCACAGTTGTCACCTACTATCTCAAAATAATTGCCAATGTCTGCTGCTTGTTCTTTATTATTCACCTACTTCACAGAGTCTTACACAGACTCTTAAGACCTTCCTGTGATCAAGGCTAGTCTAGTAAAACTGTACTGTTAAATCATCATGAATACGGTGTTGATGACATTTTCAACTGTGTAGCACAGAAAATTGCTGCTTAGAACCCTATCACCTCTCTCCAGAAATTGTTTCCTTGGCTTTATGACTTTCTTAAAAATGATTTTTTCGCTTGTCAGTATTTGAAATCTAATGAAGATGGTTTGCCTAAAAAGTGGCATGTATCTGTGCATAGAGCTTCCACATCGAGACTGTACAACCTCAGGTATTGTTGAACACAGGGCTCAAGTGCTAATAGGACTCTTCCTCCCACTTGTTAAGTTTTTATTTTAACCCCAGTTAGTTAACATACAATATGATATTAGTTTCAGGTATATAATATAGTGATCCAACTATTCCACATATCACCCTGTGCTCATCAGACAGTGCACACCTTAATCCCCATCACCCATTTCACCCATCCCTCCCACCCCCACACCCACCTGTCTGGTAACAGCGTGTTCTCTATAGTTAAGAGTCCGCTTCTTGGCTTGTCTCTATCTTTCTTTTCCCCTCACTTGTATTTTTTTCTTAAATTCCACATATGAGTGAAATCATGGTATTTGTCGTTCTTCGACTTCTTTTTCTTGGCATTTTGCTGTCTAGCTCTATCCGTGTTGTTGCAAATGCCGTCTCATTTTTCATGTTGGCTCCATTCAGGTGAGATCTTTTTTGTGGTGGTAAATTGCCAAGCAGCCACTCCACACTTATACTTTATCCACATAGCAATTCCAGAACAAAAGGGCCTCTCTCCCTATTACCCCACCAAATTTCCATAAGGGTCTCATTGGCCTGCTTTCCTTCACATACATATTATGAAAGCAATTGTGATGCCTAGGGCTATTGATCCCCAAGTTTTGATGAATAATATATTGATCAAGATACATACCATATATAGACTGTATATAATAGTATATGAAATATAAACTATATATAGAATTATATAGAAATATACATTATATATACAGTTATATACATTATATATTATATATAATATACATAGTTATTATATACATTATATATAGAATATATTGCTTTTATTCCATTCCCATTATTCTACTCCAGGTTCAATAACCCTCAACAGGAACATTATACTATTTTCTTGATGGGTCTTCTTGATACCTTGGCCTGTCATACATTTCTGATATTATACTCATAAAGCACCATTTTAAACATGTCATTCTCACTGCTAATAAATTTTCATAGATTTCTTGTTGACTATTAAAATCTATCCAATTTAGGTGGGCAATTAGAACCCTTCATAATATGGCCATAAGTAACTGTCCAGTATTTTATTACAACCTTTAGCTTCCTACTTGTGACTTTTCTGTGAAGTTGCCTTTCTTCTAATCCAAATTAAAACAAAGATCATCCAAGTGGCTTTAACAAGCCACTTGACCTTTCAGCGCTTTTGTTGTGAGTACCAATAAAAATGTGTTTCTGCATACTGTCTGATAGATTGCATTGTTGAATTTCTCAGGGCAAAAAACTTTGGGCTCCTAAGGTTACACTTTGTGAGTGCAGAGTTTGTGTCCACTGAACAAAAATAACTATAGATTATTAACTACTATAGATTTCTGATTGAAAAATCTGAGTGCCATCTAGCAGACAGATTATTATTGTGTTTTAATTTCTACATGGAGTTAAACTTTTATTCTTTATTTTTGAAGTATCTTTACAACTTTAACGATACCATATTTTGCTACCCATTTAAATAAGTAGATTTGCATTAAAAACCATGTAGTTTAATCAGTCGTCTTCAGCAAGCCCTGAGTTGTCTTATAGTATTGATCACAATGTGTCTAAACAAATCCCTTGGGAGAGGACAGAAAACCAACTGGGGTTCATGTGTTTTTCCAATTCTAAAGAAGCTCTATTGTTTTCAGCTTTGCTTTTTTTTTTTTTTTTTCAACGTTTATTTATTTTTGGAACAGAGAGAGACAGAGCATGAATGGGAGAGGGGCAGAGAGAGAGGGAGACACAGAATCAGAAACAGGCTCCAGTCTCCGAGCCACATCAGCCCAGAGCCTGACGCGGGGCTCGAACTCACGGACCGCAAGATCGTGACCTGGCTGAAGTCGGACGCTTAACCGACTGCGCCACCCAGGCGCCCCACAGCTTTGCTTTTTGATTAAGTTTGGAAGGTGTTTACAGCTCACATTCTGAAATAAATTATAGCAGAAACCCCAAAACAATATCGTTGATTGATAAAATCTTTTTTATTTCATTATGTTTAGTTTTAAAGAATATCTCTCTTGGACTTGAGAAGGTGGGTTGTGCCTTCCCAGGGGACATTCTTGTTCACAGATAATGATGTTTAACTGCCTATAAGGCCAACACTGTTGTCAGTCAACTTTGGTACCTCTTTAGCACTGTAGAAACTCACATTACTATAACCAGTCCTCTCAGGGCTCACTCTGAGCTTCTTGGCTAATATACGTTGGAATAAGACTTCTGCAGACTTCTGATGTTTTCCCAGATAACTATGACTCATGTACCAGGAGCCTTTCTTTGTATCTGTATTTCTTATACTTCTAGAATACTTTATCTGTCCAAAGCAGATTGATCTCACCTGTCTAAACATCCCTCCCTCTTTAGATAATTCAAAATTAACATTTTAAAATTATTACTGCAATAATGAGAATAACATTTGTTATTGTCACTTTTATTATTATTGTTGTTGTCAGGTCACATACCATGAGACAATAGTTAACAGCCAGACTATGAAAATAAACTACCTTGAGTGAAGGCTGTCTCCACCAAGTATTTGCTATATAATACTGATAATGTTACTAAAACTTTCGAAGCCGATCCCTATTCATGACTGAAATATGTATGCTGCAAACTGCCTACAGTGCTTCTAGATGATAGCTTTTAGCAGTTACACTTTTCCCAAAATGGCCCTTGACTTGAGAGAGCTGTCTAGCTTCATGTTATACCCTATGGCCCCAGGAAAGCTAGTATCCCATAACTAATCAGCTATAATGTATAAGACACAGAATAACTTTCATGAGCCAGCCTAGCTTCACAGCTTCTGCATCTCAGGCTAACCTCTCACTCTGCCCACTCTGATTCCCTTTCTCTGCCTTCCCATGAACACACTGGGAGAACCCAACCTACAAGAGTAATGGTTACTACTTTTTAGCACTGTTCAAAGTACTAAGTGATCAGACAAAATAAGTAAGAGCATCTTTTTCCCCTTCAAAGAGTATAGAGATGTGTTTTCAAAATTATGGAAAATGAAATCATTTTAACTGGTCATTACTTTTTAAAAGTGTATATTTATTTATTTTGAAAGAAAGGAGAAGACATGAAAAGGGGAGGGGCAGAGAGACAGGGAGAGAGAGAATCCCAAGCACACTCTGTGTGGTCAGTGCAGAGCTCGATGGAGGGTTCAATCTCATGACCTGACTCAAGACCTGAGTCAAAATCAAAAATCAGAAATTTAACCAACTGAACAACCTAAGTGCTTCTTTAGTTGATCATTATTGACTTTTTCTTAAAGTAACAAGAAAATTAAGGGGCGCCTGGTTGTCTCAGTAAGTTGAGTGTCTGACTCTTGATTTTGTCTCAGGTCATGACACCAAGGTCATGGAACTGAGCCCAATATGGGGCTCCATCCATGTGGAGTATGGAGTCTGCTTAAGATTCTCTCTCTCCCTCTGCTCCTCTCTCCCACTCTCTGTCTAAAAAAAATAAATAAATAAAAATAAAATAAAATAAAATAAAATAAAATAAAATAAAATAAAAAAGTAACAAGAAAATTAAGTATGTCAAGGGCTTTCCCAAGCAGTAAGGACAAGAATTCTTTTGTGATATATTGTCATGGCTTCATAGATTGGTTTATCCAGGAAATCTAAGAAAAATACAAAATCAACTGTCTAGCCTTTATTCAGGAAAAATGGATTAAGCATTCATAGGGCAATAATCAATGAGACATCTTAGACATTATAACATTTTTATAAATTGCCATTCCCATTGTCAAAAGTCTATGCCAAAATTTCTTTAAGTTTTTTAAAGAAAGGGATTTTGTCATTTGTCCCTCCTGTTACAGAGGTTTATTAAGGACCTTTCTTGTGTAGGCACCAGGCTTGGCACAGTTTTTACATATTACTGTAGAGTAAACCTCCCAGAGTCAGCCTAGTGCCTGGAAGATCACAGACCACTGAAAACTGGTTTTTCATGCAAAAATGAGTAATGAAAGCACTTGAGATAATGACATCTGAACTTAATTGCTAGTTCTGTCATGCATATGAGTTGTAGAAATTTCCCTTAACTCTTCTGCTCTCAAGGATAGTTAAATATAATCATCAAAGAAGATGGCACCTGTCCCCCAGTCTCTGTGGGAGGGTCAGAACCCACAACTGAGATGGGTGTCTTGCTCGAAGTTGTAAAACCGTCTCTTGTCATGATCATAGAAGTAACTTTACTTTTCTTTGGGTAAAGCTAATTAACAAATGCAGATAGCCCTTGATCTGTCCCTCTCTCCCCAGTGTTTAAAAAGCGTCCCACCTTTGTTCAGTAGAGGTGAGTACAGAGTCCTGGCCTCTTCAACTGCAACAGCTTTGAATAAAGTTATTCTTTCCTGTTTGACTTTGTCTATTGCAATATTTGCTTTGACAAGCCCAAGTGAAATTTATTACCAAGATCTATCCTTTCTGAAATGTTTTAATATGTATAAGGAAGAGAAGCAGAAGAATAAAGTACGTCGTGGAGGAGTCAAGTAAGAGCCTTAAAAGCAGGTAGAAGCTAGTTGAAAAATATTTTCATTAAACACTGGCTGTTACCCATGAAGTTACGGAGACAGAGAGGTGAAAGCACTCTCAGAAATTATTGTACCTCAGGATACTACAATTTTTTGCTAAGAGGTTCAGGCTGAGAACAGACATGCTCCACGTTCCGATGGTCATATTTTCCCCCAGACATATTTAGAAAAATAAATAATGAAAAGGAAGTAGTATTCTCCCCAAATTGTACAAATGTCAAAAAATATAGCCACCCTCCTGAGTGTTATTGTGCCTTGCTGTCTCACCCAGGTGGAATCATCATTCCTTTTGTCAAAACACACCGAAAATAATGTGTGAGGAATTGGAGGAACTCTCATTTTTCTAGTGATAAATTAACACCATGATGGTCCCCGAACTCAGCTACCTATTCTCTGCAAAGTCAAGTCAATTGAAGGATTATATAGAGGGTGCCAAGAATTAATAACCTCTAGAAAGGGTAGCTACTTTTAAGTCATGCTACAAAGTTCCTACACTTTGCAAGAAGGCTGACTAAGAAGAATCTTCTCACTATAAATATTCATGTATATAATTATTTCTTGCATCGCAAACACTGGCACTCAGTGTTTGAGAAATTGACATTACGATGCTTATTTAAAATGCTTCGTTATACTTTCTGCAAAATAAACGTCTATTATGCAGCAGAAAATTTAGAACGTATAAAATAAGAAGTTGGAATCTAAAATTGTCTGTAAACCCATAATTTCTTGATAGCCACAATTAACATTTTAGGTATAGCTTAATGTTTAGTTTGTACTACAAAGCAGGCATTACTCTATGTCAATGTTAGTATATTTAATTCTCACAACAGCCCCGCATGATGAGCACTGTTCCTATCCATATTTTACAAGCAAGGAAATAAATACAGAAATGTTAAGTGACCTGTCCAAGATCACAGATAAGAAGTGATCAAGCCCGATTTGGGTTAAGTTCTTTGACTTCATCACCCACGCTCTGATACAACATAATGCTTAAAACCAAACCTTTATTTTGAGAAATTTGGTTTGCCAAAAGATTTCAAATATATACACAATTTAATGGTGAACTTATTATAGCTACATTTTCGTGCATATTTTTCTACTCATCTCTTTAGATTAAAATTCTAGAATGAGACTGCTTAGACCAAGAGAATGCCCATTTTAAAAACTTTGATGCATACCGTCAAATTGTCAACATAGATTTTAGCAATTTTATTCCATTTGTACTGTAAAAAAAAAAAAACCCTTCATTTTTGTCCTCTCATAATCAATTGTTTAAGTTTACTTATTTATTTTGAAGGAGAGAGAGAGAGAGAGAGAGAGAGAGAGAGAGAACGTGCAAGTGCATGAGTGGAGGAGGGGCAGAGAGAGAAGGAGAGAGAGAATCCCAAACGGGCTCCGTGCTGACACCTGAAGTGAGATTCCATCTCATGACCTATCAGAGCGCTACCTGAGCCAAAATCAAGAGTGAGATACTTAACCGGGTGATCCACCCAAGAGGCCCATAATAGATTACTTTCTATTCTACCCCGACCACCACTGTATCTGAAAATTTGGATTAAGGCAAGACCTAATGTAAATATAAATTGTATTAGAATTTTCCTTATTTATCAGAAGACAGTATATAGAAACACTTGTTCATTGTCTAGTATTTTTATAGCACTTTGAAAAAAACTCTTAAATTCACCTTCGTTGACTTTCATTAATTTTACTACTTCAGGACATAGCATGTATAGGCTACTTTCCTAGGTGTAGTCAATAATGCAAAGATAAATAATGTTGTTCCTTTTCTTAATTAGCGTGCTAAGTAAGAGGGAAGTTTTCCAAGCAAATAGTTGAAGCAATAAGCAGAGTAGAGGTCTTGCTAGCTACAATTCAAGCAATGTATTATTATATTCCAGAGGGGTGAAGAGAAAACCATGTCAATAATGATTCAGGTGGCACAGTAGGCTTCCTACAGAGTTACCTTTAGAGTTGAGGTCTAAATGAGAAAGAACACTTGGGTAAAGGTAGAGAAGTTTGAAGAATATACTAAGCCGTGATAAAGCAGGCTACGAAACAACTGTATGTTTTCTGAACGTAATCAAATGAATTATGGGAATATCTCTTTTCTTTTTATGAATTGGGGGTGTTTAGTGGAAGACGGACTTGACTTTTTCCGGCTATAAGAAGAAATCTTATCATCTAGTTGTGTAAACACGCTGTTCTATTGGCTTTTTAATCAACACTGCCCTCAAGAGGGCTAGGTATTTCCAGTGATAAAATTTGTTCCGCACAAAATAATCATAAAATAGTCATCAAAAAAAGTATATTCATCACTTCCTTTGTGCCCAACATGTCCTACGCATGGGTGACAGAGTGATCTGCCTAAGATCCTTTTTTTTCAGGCAGATTATATTCCAGGGGAGGGAGATAAAATAAATAAATAAACAGATGTGTAAAAAAGAGATTAGTAGTAAGAGCTGAATGATGGAAACAAAACGAGAAGCTGAGATAGACAAGATACAGCCAGCGAGGCAAAGACCTAGGGAGCACATTGCAAGCCCAACTGAAGGAACCCATGGTCGGGAGGAAACTCAGAAAAGGAGAAGGCTAAGTGATTTTGACAGTAATGACTGCTACCTTCAGTCTGTTATCAAAATTAACTTTACCTTTAGCTTCTTGCCCAAGAGTATTTTATAATTCTTCATTCATTTTTATTTTCTGCCTGCTTGGGGAGTGTATGTAGCAAGCTTTAAAAAGTATCATTTTATATTTTACTTATCCACATGTGCTGAGGCGTTACCGAAAATTCTTCCCCCATCACTAAATTCCTTCTTTCCTATCCCTAGATGCCCAGTAACCCATACCTATAGTCCCATCCAGCCACATATTCGAGATCACAGATCATCAAAGTAGTCAGATCATCAAAGAGTTCTTGAAATCTTTAAATACTCTACTGAAAGCAATTTGATAAATCAACTCCAGATGATGTTTGTTTCAAGATTTTTTTCCCTTTGAGAAATGATTATAGAATGAAGCTTCCCATCAAAATCTGCCTTTCATTTTTGACCAAATTGGGCTTGCTCTCTTCCACATAACTTCATCTTAATTTGATTACTAGTAACATTTATCAGTAGCTTGATGCTTTATTTTCATTTATTTTTCTCTTTTTCTGAGGTATTTTACATTTTTTTTTGGAATGTACATTGTAGAATAATACTATCACTATAAAACTATATTTTTAAAATGTTCTTTAATATATTTTATTTATCTTAATATGGTAATAGTTATAGCACATAAGATTTACATGTATTGTTATAACTATTAACCATTTTGATAAGAAATGTTTTTTTTCTTTTTCTTTTTCTTTTTTAAATCCTAATAAGCCCTAAGCTATACAGTGGAATCATCACTGTACAGGATCATGGAATAAGTCTAGTAATGAAAATTTTAAGAATTGTGGTGGGGATTTGTACTCAATTTAAGTGAACATCAACCTTAAGGCAAAAAAAAGACAAATGAGTTGTTTCTCAAATAACTCACTGAGTATGAGGCTTGGCCATTTGAAACTATGTTTCCTAAATTTTTGAAATTTTCTTGCTCACACTGTAAAATGAACACTAACTGTACTTGTCTAGCTTAGGAAAGGAAGTTCTTTGGGATTTTCAAATTGTTTGGAGATTGTCACTTGATATATTGTTTTAATCATTTTGCCGTTTTAATCAATGCGCACATGTGCTCGGCGAGATCTGACGAGCATCACATAATGCACGCCAAAAATAACAAGCAGGAAAACCTCTGGGTCCTCTCCAATTCCAAACTATAATGTAATCTCTGAACCAAATGAAAGTGTCCCCAGTCCAATTTGTTCAAGGCAACATGATCAATTTATATCCTCCCGAAGAGAAATAAAGGAAAGCAAAATGTAAAGGCAGTTGGAGCCTCAAATATATTCAGAGATCCTCTGAACGCGTCAAACAAGTGTCATTTTCACCTGAGGAAAAGAACTTTAGAAACAAATGTTTCAGAGTTACACAGCAGAGTCCTTTTAGTTAGCACTGTCATGGAAAACAAAACAAGTTTAAGCATGACAAAGTGAATCAGCAACAGTGGAATCAAATTCATTAAGGTTTTATTCAAATCCCATATACACTTATTCTAATAGTTACATCAGTTAACATTTATTGTATGTTTGCTAAGTGGGAGACGGATCATTAAAAATGTATTCCGTTTTAATCCACACAAGAATCTAAGAGGGGAGGTACTTATTATCTCTGTTTTTAAAAGGAGCAATTTGAGGCTTAGGGGTTTTGAGCAACACAGACAGGATTAAAATGGCATAAATAGGGGCACCTGGGTGGCTCAGCTGGTTAAATGTCTGACTTTTGACTTCAGCTCAGGTCATAATCTCACAATTCATGAGTTTGAGCCTCCCACCGGGCTCTGTGCTGACAACATGGAGCCTGCTTGGGATTCTGTTGCACGTTCTCTGTCCATCCCCAGCTTGGTCTACATACACACGTATATACATACATACGTACATACATACATACTTAAAAAATAAAAACAATAAAAAGGCATAAAAATAAATGAATGGTTTTCTTTCTTATTGCTTTACTGAATCTCTCGAAAGAAAATCTATTAGTGCATCTGGATGTCTTCTCTGGAGAAATGTCTGTTCCATGTCTTCTGCCCATTTTTTAAATTGGATTATTTGGTTTTGGTGTTGATTGTATAAATTATTTATATATTTTGTATACTAACCCTTTATTGGATATGTCATTTGCATATATCTTCTCCCATTCCATATGTTGCCTTTTAGTTTTGCTGATTGTTTCCTTCACTGTGCAGAAGCTTTTTACTTTGATGTAGCCCCAATAGTTTATTTTTGCTTTTGTTTCCCTTGCCTCAGAAGACACACATCTAGAAAAATGTTGCTACGGCCAATGTCAAAGAGGTTACCGCCTGTGTTCTCTTTTAGGATTTTTGTGGTTTCGGGTATGACACTTAGGTCTTTAATCCATTTAGAATATTTTTTCGTATGGTGTAAGAAAGTGGTGCAGTTTCTTTCTTTTTTTTTTTTTTTTTGCATGTTTCTGTCCAGTTTCCCCAACTCATTTGTTGAAGAGACTGTCCCTTTCCCATTGAATATTCTTTCCTGCTTTGTCAAAAATGAATTGACTATATAGTTGTGGATTTATGTCTGGGTTTTCTATCCTATTCCGTTGATCTTTATCTCTTTTTTTTTTTTTTTTTTTTTTTTGGTGACAGCACCATATAGTTTGATTAGTACAGCTTTGTAGTATATCTTGAAGTCCAGAATTGTGATGCCTCCAGTTTTGCCTTCCTTTTTCAAGATTGCTCTGGCTATTCAGGGTCTTTTGTGGTTCCATATAAATTTTAGTTCTGTAAAAAAACCACTGCTTTGGGTAGTATAGACATTTTAATAATATTTGTTCTTCTAACCCTTGGGCATGGAATATCTTCCCATTTTTTTTGTATCGTCTTCAATTTTTTTAATCAGTGTTTTATAGTTTTCAGAGTACGGGAGACATCCAGATGGCCAACAGACATATGAAAAGATGTTCATCATCATTTACCTGCAGGGAAATACAAATCAAAACTACAATGAGATATCACTTCACACCTGTCAGAATAGCTAAAATCAAGAACGCAGGAAACGACAGGTACTGGCGACGATGTGGAGAAAAAGGAACACTTGTGCACTCTTGGTGGAAATGCAAACTGATGCTGCCACTCTGAAAAACAGTTGGAAGTTCAAGAAGTTAAAAACAGAACTACCCTACCATCAAGCAATCCTACTATTGGGTATTTATCCAAAGAATTCAAAGCACTACATACACTCTCATGTTTATAGCAGCATTATTTACAATAGCCAAGATATGGAAGCAGCCCAAGTGTTCATCAATTAATGAATGGATAAAGAAAATGTGACGTTGTGTGTGTGTGTGTGTGTGTGTATAAAGGAATATATATATTGGAATATTATTCAGCCACAAAAAATGATGAAATCTTTCTGTTTACAATGGCATGGATAGAGCTAGAGAGCATAATGCTAAGGGAAAGAAGTCAGACAGAAAAAGACAAACTGCATGTTTCCACTCATATGTGGAATTTAAGAAACAAACAAATAAGCAAAGGAAAAAAGGGAGAGAGAGAGAGAGACAAACCAAGAAACAGACTCTTAATTATAGAGAACAAACTGAAGGTTACCAGAGGGGAGGTCGGTGGGGAGTTGGGTTAAATAGGTGATGGGAATTCACTTATTTAACTTCCTGATGTACACGTGTGATGAGCACTGGATGTTGTATGGAAATGTTGAATCACTATATTGTACATCTGAAACTAATGTGCCATATATGTAAATTAACTGGAATTAAAATGAAAACGTAAACAAAATTAAATAAAACTGAAAAATGAAAAAAAAAATCTATTTGGGCAAAATGGTATAAAAAAGGAAACAAATTTCTATCACTAATAAAAATTCATTATGCTTGCTTTTCTCTCTAAAGCAATGGATATTCTAGGATTTGCAGCAGATCTTAATTGAAATGTTATTTTCACTTATTTAAAAATTGCATGAGTAGAGTGGTTGGTTAATTATGATGAGTTAAAGATTATGTTTCTTCTGGTTTTCAACGCTTCGGTTCTTTATTTTAGTATGTCAATAAGGTAATTTTCTGAAATTATTGTAAAATGTAAGATTGTTTTCCATTTTTCAAGGTAGTGGGGTTGGGTCCAGGAAAAAATAATTGTATGAGACAGGCAGATTCAACAATAAGTAGATGACCAACCTGATTTAAAAAATGGGCAAAAGTCTTGAACATACATCTTACCAAGGAAGATAGACCAATGACAAGTAAGCCTACAAAAAGATGTTCATTAGATGAGAAAGTGAACATTAAAACAACAATTAGATACCACTACACAACTATTAGAATGGCCGAAATCCAAAACAATGACAGCACCAAATGCTGGCAAGGATGCAGAGCAACGGGAACTTTCATTCATTGTTGGTGGGAATGCAAAATGGTACAGCCACTTTGGAAGATAGGTTGGCAGTTTCTTTGAAGACTGAACATATACTTTTCACATGATTCAATAATCACAATCCTTGATATTTACCCGAATGTGTTTAAAATTTACACCCACACAAAAACCAACACCAAGATAGTTGTACCAGTTTATTCACCCCCGCTACACATAAGTGAAACAAATCCAAGTCAGTATCAAAAAAGCATTGATAGCTGAATTAAGATTTGAAGCCCTGTTCAAACTGCAGGTTAACCTGTGAAACATGCATGCATAAAATAATAGTTTGCTAACCATAGAGCAAAGATTTTAGAAATGATGTACAATTTGAATGGCTGCACACAAGACAAAACTTACAGTCTGAAACTAACTGGATAGCTACTAAAACAAAAACAAGATTCATCAGCAGAGTATAACTGGACCCAGAGTCTACACAACACAATATTCAAAATATGCAAGAGATAACCCCAAATTACTCAACATACAATAATGTAGGAAAATGTGATCCATTCTCAAGAAAAAAGACAACTGGGAGATGTTGCTTTGGCTGAATGTGTCCATCCAAAATCTGTGTATTTGAATCCTATCCCCAATATGATGACTTTAGAAGGTGGAGTCTTTGGGAGGTAATTAGAATTAGATGAGGTTGCAAGGGTGCCACTAATTAATGGGGTTAGTGCCCTTAAAAAGAGTCATGAGGGAACTTGCTTCTGCTCTCTTTTTCCACCATGTGACACCACAGGAGAAGATGGCCTTCTATAAAACAGAAAGTGGGCTCTCACCAGACAACAAATATGGTGGCCCCTGAATTTTAGAATCCTCATCCTCCAAAACAGCAAAAAATGACACTCTGTTGTTTAAATGACACTAGGTTATAACAGCCCAAAATGACTAACACAAAGGTCATCTCCAAGATGACCCATATATTCAAATTATCATAAATATTTCAAATCCATTATTATAATTCACCTAAATAAAGCAAAGGAAGACACACACACACTTGAAACTATTGGATTACTCAGTAGAGAAATAGAAACTATAAAAAGGAACCAGAAGGAAATTTTAGAACTGAAAATAACAATTTATGAAAATCATGTATGTATACACACACACACACATACACACACACACACATATGATACTTGGTGCTTAATAGCAAAAAATTATAATCTCTGAAAATCATATGTATATGTGTGTATATAATCATATATTTATATTTATATAATGCTTGGTGTTCAATAGCAAAATACAGATATCAGAATAAATGTACAGTGAACATGAATATAAGTCCACAGAAATTATACAATCTGTAAAAAACAGAAAAAAAAAAACAAACAATTGCAATAAAATGAACTCAGATACAGGGAGCTAGAGTAAAATATTACCTGAAAATTCATCAAATGTGTCCTTGGAGCACTAGAACAAAAGGAGAAAGAAGTGAGGCAAAGAAAAATAACCAGTACCTTCAAGAATAAAGCATCCTCAGATGAAGGGAAACTAGGAGAATTCAGCAAGAACCTAACTCCTCTATGGGAAATGATAAGTCCTTCAGACAGAAGAGAAATGACACCAGATGGAAATATGGATCTGTGAGGATGAAGAAATATAAGAGGAAGAACAGTAAATACTTGAGGGAATACTTTTTCAGAAAACTATTTATCCTCCTAAATTCTTCAAAATATATGTGGCTGCTTTCAGCAAATATTGTAACATTGTCTGGTAACATTCTGAATATATGGGGGTGTAATATATATCACTCCTATAGCATAAAGGTCATTGGAGAGAATGCCAAAAGTACCTGTAAAGGTAAAGTTTTTTACATTTTATGTTAGGTTGTACAATATTAATTCTAAGTTAACTGAAAAAACTGATATTATAACATAATCCTTAGAGCAAACATGCACACACACACGCGCACGTGCGCACACACACACACACACACACACACACACACGAAATAGAACCAAAATGTCAAGATAAATTGAAATGGAATAACAACAACAACAACAACAACAACAACAATAACAACAACAACAAATTATCCAAAAGAGGGCATGCATGGGGGAACAGAGAAACAGAAGAGAAAGAGAAAAAGAACAAATAGTAAGTTGATACATCTATTCCAACCATATTAATAATTACATTAAATGTTAATACCCTGAGCACTCCAATTAAAAAATACATTGATAGTATGTATAAAAATAATGACCTGGCATATGCTGTTTTTAGAAGAAAAAATTTAATAAGACACAGATATGCTGCAAACAAGTAGACGGACAAATATACATCACGGAAATAGTAGACATAAAAACACTGAGCAAATGATTTCACTATCAGTTGACTTCATGACAAAACTGATTGCCAGAGAAAAATATGGATCTCACAGAATGTTTAAGATACAATTCATCTGGAAGACATGATGATTATAAATGCATACACATCTAATAACAGTAACTAAAAATACATGAAGAAAATTTGAGAGCATTAGGGGAGAAATGGATGCCACAAATATTATATAAGATCTCTGTTTGGTAGTTGATATAATACCTAGATAAAAATATCAGTAAAGGCACAGAAGGTCTGAATCAACCAGTTGAATCTAACTGGCATTTATAGAACAACCTAGAACTGCAGAATATACATTATTTTCAGTTGTGCATGCTACAGTCAATAAGGTGGACCACATGCAGAGTCATAAAACAAGTCTTAATATAATGTAAATGGATTTAAAATTATAAAATATATTACATGTCAGAGTTAAATTAGAAAGCTGGGGGGGGGATTGGGAAAAGGGGGGGATAATGGTCAAAGTGTACAACTTCTTATAAGAAGAATAACAAGTTCTGGGAACCTAATGTACAGCAGTGTGTTTACAGTGAATAATATTTTATTGTACACTGCAAATTTTCTAAGAGAGTAGACCTTAAAGGTTCTTACCCCCCAAAATAAATGATAATTATGTGACAAGATGGAGGTGTTAGCTAATGGAGATGGTAGTAATAATTTTGCAATGTATAAATAAGTCAGATCAACATTTTGAACACATTATAAAGATGAAGCATTACATGTCAATTATATCTCAATAAAACTGGAAAATGACATAAAATAACACAAAATAACATAAAATAAAATACAATTAGACCAAAGCTTTTTTTTTATTATTTAAAATTTTTTAGTTTTTATTTATTTTTTGAGAGAGAGAAAGAGAGAGAGAGAGACAGAGAGAGAGAGCATGAGCGGGGAGGGGCAGAGAGAGAAGGAGACACAGAATCCAAAGCAGGCTCCAGGCTCTGAGCTGTCAGCACAGAGCCTGACGCGGGGCTGGAGCTCACAAACCATGAGATCATGACCTGAGCCAAAGTCAGACACCTAACCAATTGAGCTACCCAGGAGTCCCTAGACAGAAATTTTAAAAAAGAAAACAGTATCATAGGAAAGCCTCAAATACCCCCAAATTTAATTTTGTTGAATAGCATATGCATCAAATAGAAAAATATTTCTAGAAATGAATAGCATATGCATCAAATAGAAATGTATTAAATGACAATTATCATATTTTGATGGTGTAATCTCTATTATTTGTATAATTTTTATGTTCTAATGTAGCACAGTCTGTCTGCTCAGCTATACCCAAGAGCAACAAGGAAAGGGGACTCGTTTTTAGGTACCACGTCTCCACATAAGTGGAGAATAATACAGATTCGCAGTATAGTTATTTATTCTAAGCAGTCTAAAATTTGGGCCTCAGGGGCAGGCAGAGTTAAGACACAGAGAGAGGACCAATTTCTCCCTCAAAGCCTCTTCAAATCCTCACTATAGCCCTTGTGTTTTGTTAGTGTATTAACAAAATTAGAATCCTTTTATAATAATCCCTTCATTAAGAAAAAAAAGGTTGTGCTTCATTTAAAATCTGATGTCACATTCTGTAAAAATGATAAGAGCTAATATGTATAGATAATAGCTCGATTCTAGATACCAAGATGGTGACTACACTTTACTAGTTGCATAAAAACAGTTTTAAGAACACTTGTACAAAAATTGTGTTTTATGAATATTTTAACTATTAGTTCCTTGTTATTGTATGATGTACTTGCCACCATTTGAGGAACTCTCTTGCTGTATTTTACTCACCATCCTTTTGGTCCTGTTTTTCATTACAGGCACACCAACGTGAATAAAATTATTTATGCAAATTTTATTTAAACAGTCTTCACGGGGGACAGTTCTATCACTATTCACGCATTTTATAATATATAAAAGTTAAACCTCCATTTAATAGACATTCCCAATGCAACAATTACCTTTGGCAATGTTAAAGAGGCAAACACTATCAAGACAATGGGAAAGAGAGACCAGGATGAAGTCTGAGCTCAGCTCCGTTGAAACAAATCAGAGTTTTTAAGAGCTAGGATGAGGGCCATGGTAGGCCTTCTGTGTTTGCCAACCGGCCAAAGCCAAAGAAATCTTCATGACAGGACACTGTGTACAACTTGGAACAAGAAACCCATCTCAGTTGGGCTCCTGCCCTCCCACAGGGACTGGGGTTCAGTGTCTATCTTCCTTGACTACTTTTCAAAGTAATAGATCTAAGGTCCTGGAGAAAGACAGGCCTAGGTGGTAAAACTAGCAGAAGCTTTTTAAAAGATTTAATGCGTCAAGTTTTCTAAAAGTAAACGGTCTCCACAAAGCGGGGAGTAAGAACCTGTGTGGTCAGACCATCTAGGTTCCTTAAGGATCAGTGTGAGAGGGAAGTCAGGAGCTAGAGGCAAGAATAAGCCCGTCTGAGGTTTCTCAAGCTGAGGAAATGGTCAAGGCCTTCTTGTTCATTATCAATTGTTAGACAATTTCAAAATTAATTATGAATAAATTTGGGTCTTGAGGATTCTTCGAGTTCGGATTAAATAACTGCAGGGGGTTAAACTAGAGAGGAACGGGTGATATATTCTCTGACTTACAATAATCAGTTGATGTAAATTATGATCTGTATGAATTTGGAGGTGGAACAATATAATTAGTATCATAACTTCTCATATGTAAAATCAGAGAAGATGCCTCCAGCAAACACATTTTACAAATAGGAATGCTAACTGAAGTAACCTAAATTAACCTAGGGCCTACAAGAATTTCATATATGCTTGCACGCTGAAAGATTTTGATTTAATTTACTGAGCAATTTGAAAATATAAAAATTGTGCTACAGATAACATTGATGGAACACTTCCCTTCTATATTTTGACGTTCTTTTTCCCTAAAAGCATGCTTATGAGAACACGTTTCCATGTTTTCCAGTAAGCTGTATCAACATATGACAGTTACATGGCTTATTCAATCATATTTACCTAAGAACTATCAACATAAATAAATAATAAAAGAGGAAAAGGCAAAGCATTTGCAGATCCAAATTGAAAGTAATAGCTTCCATTTATCTGCTATATTTAAAACACTCTACTGTAAGGATTAATATGATCTTATTTATGCCAAATTTTCAAAAGAAAACACTGAGGATCACAGAATTAGACAATTTGCCCAAAGCTATGTAATTAACGTTTGTGGGGACATGAGTGCAATCCAAGCTTGGCTCACTGCAAATCTTAAGTTGTTTTCCTCATAGTGCATCCACCATCTGAGACAAACAGCTACAGTGAATGTATTTTTGTTTGTTTATGGACTGTGATCATTTTACAGTATAAAATATAAGAACAAACTTCATAAGCTGTTGCCTGATTAGATGTTTTTAAGTAATAGGAATGTCCACAAGGATACCACAGTCTTCTATTAATTATTAATTGATTTATGACATCATTTTTAACAGCTTTCCAAAGCCCCAAAATAATTATATGATAAAAGATGTTTTTTTAGAAAGACATCTTTAAAAGATGTGTTTTTTTTTTTTTTTTTTTTTGAGAAAAAAGCAGCATTTTTTTTTCTTGTATACAAGAAAGAAACTGAAAAGACAGAATGAATGGCTTATGGTCTGCTCACTGCCACACCTCCACCACCCCTATGAAGCTGTACCAACCACAATAATTTATACACACTCCCCACACCACACATACACATGAATGTACATTCCCACACAGATCAGCACTATTGCAGCCAAGATCAAACCTCACTAGTCCCTGAAGGTCTCTAATTGCGAGTACTCAAGTCAGCAAAAGGTCTGAATAAGCTTCCTGGGCTTTGTATTAAATGATTTGGGGATAAAATTTGTGGGATATTTCCAAACCTACGGCTCCGACTTCACTGAGACCAGAATAGGTCACTTCTAAGCAGAATGAAAATCTTTAGGTTTGCATTATAAACTATTTCTTTACTCAATTTACAAAGCAGTCTCCTAGCCAGATAGAATCAAGAGGATAAAAATCGAGACTGTGTCTCTAAATATATTTACAAGTGATCAGCACAGGGAATAAAAAAGGAAAGCCATTATGTCAAGCTCTGGATGATACCTGTGAAGCATCTGAGCGTGTATATGTCATATATATATATATATACACATATATATAATTAGTATCATATATGTATATATATGATATTATGATATGATTATGGTATTATATGATTATGGTATATATGATATGATATTATTAGTATCATCATTAGTATTATGATATAATTAGTATCATATATGTATATATATATATGGTTTTACTCTTCTCAAGAAATTAGATTTAAAAATATTCTGAGCTTATAGGGGCCCATTGTGTATCCACTAAGTTTACGCCTCAAGACAGAATTTAGCACAAAGGATTAGAGTTTTGAGTGTGAGTCCTTACGAATGAAATGAATATTTGCTTTTTTTCCTGCTGCCATAAGGTGAAATACATTGAAGCCGAGGTGTAATTTTCCCAAGAAAGCTGCTTCTCCAAAGCAGGTTGATCTCTGAACTATGTCCTTATTGACAAATAGTTTTGTTTTGTTTTGTTTTCTGAGGGTTCTAACTCTCTATGTTCAAATTTATTGCACCTCATTACATGATTTTTGGCTCTGGAGTTCACGGGCATACTTACTTTAGTGAGATACAGCAGCGGCAACAAAACTCTTCTCTATTGACCACTGTTGATTATTTATCAGCCAACAAATGTTTGGCCAATTTGGTCTTTTTGTGAATAAAGTGATTAACTGAATTTCAAAAAGGAAAGTGTGTCCTTATTCTATCAGGTTTAATTGCCCCTTGTATAAGTAGATGGGCTGGCCTGTAAATTCAGACATTCTTAGTGAGAGAATTAATCTCTCCAAACTATTCGTCACTTGGAGTCAGGAGCAAGAGTCAGAATCTAACATAGCTTGTCAAATAAATATTAATATAAATAAATATAACATGACTGTATTATAAAATCATATTGACTAAACTGCTAATAAATATAGTGATCTACATAATTTATCAGTTATATTCTACATAGATTTCTAAGAGTTTTTGTTAATTACTGGGTTTTCATTACATATTTTAAATGTCCGTAGCATACACACACTCCCTCTTGATCTCTTGCTTTCTCTGTAAAGTCAAAACAACAGTAATACAGGTGAGTATTTTCATTTGCTTCAATAATAAAGGAAGTGTTTCTTTTCACAATTGGCCTGAAAAAAACATTAGTTATCTCATGCAGCATGAAAATGACAGAATGGAAGAAAGGCTTACATGACTACAAGTCCCGGAAGAAGGGCAAAAAATACTGGAACATCCTACAGTGAGTTTATCCACCTACAACCACACAGGGACCAATTATACAGATTGAGGATGGCTTGACAGAATCAAGAATGAGTTCAGGAGCCCCTGAGAGAGAATCGAAGATTAGATCAATACAATTCTAGCATAAATGAAAAAAGAGGTAATTAATACAGGAGGCCAACCAATAAATTAGGCAATCGTGTTCAGGAAATGGTGTGGGACTTCTTCTGCCCTAAAATTTCCTCAGTAATCACGTGGAAAGGTTCAGGTTAGCCTGGATTCTTTTCCATAAATAAATTTCTTCATTTACTTACAAGACTTACTAGGTAGATACATGGAAAAGGATGAGAATTAGAGCTGCAACTTTAAATATACTTACAAGTTATTTAAAACAGAAAGAAAAAAACAAAAGCATGATGCCAAGCCACGGCTCATACTTGTGTGTCAGTATCAAGTGGATTTTTATGAATAAAAATTTTATTTGTAGATTATATTACTAATTTCTGAAAATTTGTACTCAAATTTCTATATACATAATTATTCAGAAAGTCACACAATTAAAATACATAATAACTAAATCATGGTACACCGGGTGGCTCAGTCGGTTAAGCATCCAATTTCAGCTCAGGTCATGATCTCACAGTTTACGAGTTCCAGCCCCCATCAGGCTCTGTCTCTCTCTGTCTCTCTCTCTCTCTGCCCCTCCCAAGCTCTCACTCTCTCTCTCTCTCTCTCAACAAAAAATAAACATTTAAAAATAAACATATAAAATAAAATACATAATCACTAAATCAAATTTTATAACAAAAAAATTAGAAGGATTCAGAAAGATTTTCTTTTTTTTTTTAAGTTTATTTATTTTGAGAGAGAGAGAGAGAGAGCATGTGTGTGTGAGTAAGGGAGGGGAAGAGAGAGGGAGAGAGAGAATGCCAAAGGGGTTCTGTGTTGCCAGTGCAGAGCTTGACATGGAGCTTAATCTCACAACCCAATGAGATCATAACCTGAGCCAAAATCAAAAGCTGGACACTTAACCCACTGAGCCACCCAGGCACCCCAGAGAGATTTTCAAAAGTTATACGAATGCATTGCAACACATGGGAATTACTTTTAAACTGTCTCATTTATTATATACATTATCACATATGCACCATTAAATATAGATATGAAGATCATGTTTGAAATTTTGATCATATCTAACTAATATTCCAAAATGTTTGTGAAGGTTTTAGGGAATCTTGTGTCTATATTCTGAGGTAGTTCTTGTCACATGGGAATAGTTAGTTTGTTTAGATAATGGCTAAGTCCAAAGTGTATTATCTCTTCAGGCACAGATTGTTGTAAGACCCAGCGTTGATTGCAAATGGCATATTTTGCTTTCTTTCCCCAAACCATCACTCTTTTATAACATCAGCTTAAATATTAATATTATTATGTAAGCAAAAAAGTTAAGATAGATAAAATAGCAATCTCAAATAATAATTGTGCGTGTATAAATTATCTAAAAAGGTTTGGAAGTGAATTTTGAATCTAGCTGAAAATGTCTCTCCATATTTACATTAGTAAGAAGTTGCTTCTGGTGTTTGTTTTCTATTGCTGTGTAGCAGATTACTAGTCCTTGTGACTGGAAACAAAACTGATTTATTCTGTTACAGCTTCTGGCACGGAAAACAAAAGCAAAAATCACCTCTTGGGGCTACATCAAAATAAAAAGCTTCTGCACATAAAGGAAACAATCAACAAAACTAAAAGGCAACCTATAGAATAGGAGAAGATATTTGCAAATGATTTATCTGACAAAGGGTTAGTTTTCAAAATAGATAAAGGAGATATAAAACTCAATACCAATAATCCAATTTATAAATGGGCAGAAGACATGTTTGATTTTTTTCTTACTAAGTTTAATTTCAGAAAAATTTTCTTGAGTTGTAGATTTTTTTTTTAATTTTTTTTCAACGTTTTTTATTTATTTTTGGGACAGAGAGAGACAGAGCATGAACGGGGGAGGGGCAGAGAGAGAGGGAGACACAGAATCGGAAACAGGCTCCAGGCTCTGAGCCATCAGCCCAGAGGGGCTCGAACTCCCGGACCGCGAGATCGTGACCTGGCTGAAGTCGGACGCTTAACCGACTGTGCCACCCAGGCGCCCCATAGATTTTTTTTTTAATATATGTGGTCTGTTTCCTTACTTTGGTTCTTCAAGGACTTTTATTATTCACATGTTCACTCTTTTTTGCATTGTCACTTATTCTCAAATATTTAACTCCTTATGTGCTTTATTTTCTTCTTAAGATTTTTTCTCTATATAAAAAATTATATCTATGGGGGAGAGACAGAGAGAGAGAGAGAGAGAGAGAGAATCCCAAGGAGGCTCCGTCCTGCCAGTGCAGAGCCTGACATGGGGCTTGAGCCCATGAACCATGACATCATGACCTGAGCCGAAATCGAGAGTTGGATGCTTACCGGCTGAGCCACCCCCGCTTCCCTCTATTGAGAATTTTTACGTGAAATTAATTTTCCTAAAATTTTGGAATCACATGTATTTCAGGAAATTCTCTTATCATCCCTGAGCATTTTCTTCTGTTATTTATGTGTAGGGGTAAACAATCTTGTGGTTTGCTTTCTGAGTTTTCCTTCTTCTGTCCCTATATCATATTGCTAGGGCCACCATAACAAAATACCACAGACTCAGTGGCTTAAAAAACAGAACTTTTTTTTCACACCTCTGGAGGCTAGAAGTTCAAGACCAAATTGTCAGCAGGTTCGGTTTCTTCTAAGGGCTAACTCCTTAGTTTGCAGATGGCTGTCTTGCTGCTGTGTTCACACATGGTTCTTCCTTGGTCTTTGCATTTTCTGTTTGCTCATCTTTTCTTATAAGGACAATGGTCAGATTGTATTAGGACGACATCTATATAATCTCCTTTTATCTCTTTAAAGGCCCTATAACTTCAGATATAGGCATATTGAGATATTGGAGGTTAGGACTTTAACATACAAATGGGCACAATTCAGCTCATAACAGTTCCTTTGCCCAACTTTCATTTAGATTTATTTTCCCTTTTCTTAGTTGCTCCTATTGTGCTCAAATTTTACTCTAATTCCAGAAGTATATCATTAACGTGGATCCCTCTTAGAAGGAAACTCTGAGAGATCAGTTTCAAGACTTCACAGAGAGTAGACTCTTTCAGTTTACTCAGTTCTTCTAACCCGGGTGCCCTTGCAATCTCCCAGTATTGGAGGGGGCAAGATCTCTCTAGGTTCTGGCTACTGCTCTCAAACTGGTGAACCCTACTCTCCAGGAAACACCTACTGACTATTTTGAAGGTCTTCTGTTCTCAGAACCTTAGCTACTCTGCCTCCCACATTGAATCAATATCATGTAGGACGTTGATCTTTAGTGGGTGGTCCTCATCTGGTTCATATGTTAGAGCTCAATAGGACTTCCCCACCTAGTGTTTTAAATGTTGTTTACTGGTTGATGATTTTGCTATTTCATTCCTTTGATTTCCTTGTATTGGTAATTTATGTTTTCTTTCTCTTGTTTTCTGAATCTACATTGTTAGATATTTATCAATTTTATTTTTTATTTTTTTATGTTCTATTTATTCATTTCTTGAGAGAGAGAAAGAGAGTGAGATCACGCCGGGGAGGGGCAGACAGAGACAGAGGGAGAGAGAAATACCAAGCAGGCTCTGCATTGTCAGTGCAGAGCTCGATGCAGGGCTCCATCTGTAGGACACTCGACCGACTGAGCCACCTAAGCTCTATGATTTTATTATCTCTATTGTTTTAAGTTTTTTTTAATTTTAATTTATTTCTGTATTATTTCTTTCTTCTACTTATTTTGGGTTTAACTTGATAATCTTTCTATGGTAATTTTCAATATGCTCTGTTTTCATTACCATTGATATTGAAAGTGTTTTTTTTTTTTTTTTTTTACTTGTATTTCTCTTTTTGGTCATTTGGAATTATGTTAATTAATGCTCAAGTAATTTGGGGGGGGGAGCTGGGAATTTTTCAAGTCTCTACTTTTAAATTGGCAACTAATTTAATTCTGTTATGACCAGAGAACATTGTACACAATTTGAATTCTTTCAAATGCATTAAGTCCTCTTTTATGGCCTAAAGTATAATCCATTTCTGTGAACTTGAAAAGAATGTATATTTTCTGTTTACTTCTTATACTGTTTGATTAATGTCAATTAGGTGCATTGGTTGATAGTATTTTCAAGTACTTTCCTACGAACTGTCTAATTGTTTTATCAATTGTAGAATGAAGAATGTTGACATCTCCAACTATAATTGTGGATTTATTTGTTTTTTCTCTTTATCAGTTCTTGCTTGATGTAATTTAAACCTGTGCTATATAACCTTTAAACCTTGTATTTCTTCATTATGAAGGGACCTCATATTGTTATCATTTCTGATAATATTTCCTTATTTTAATGTCTCCTTTGCTGTATATTCATAGAACCACTGCCTTCCCACAATTCATGTTTATATGGTTCACTTCAAAAACAGAACAAAAGCCTCTTAACAATTGATGACCAGCTCCACACTAAGAGATATGTGATGGTGTTCCTAACAATTCTCCTATTCAAACAGTTAAGTTTTTAGGTTATTGTTTTGTTTATATCTTTGTTTTTAAATGTGCTTGATTCTAATAGTTGTGTTAAGGTTGTTTTTTGCTTATTCCATGGTCTTTGTTATTTCTCAATTTCTGCTAATTCATTTTGTTCCTAGTTACCGCTTAAATTTGGGGGCTTTTTCACATATTTAATAATTCTTTATTGTATTCTTGTCATTACAAATGCTAAGTTCTTGAGTATCTGAATTTTTTCTGAAATTTTCTTAATAGCAATTTTTTTTCAGCAACAGTTAATTTACTGCCAGTTAAGCTTAATTTTTTGATGCCTGTTTTTAATCACTGTTTGAATTTATCAGAGTAGGTTTTATTCCAGAGCTGAATTAACATCTTCCTATGGCATCACTTTTCTTGGGTTTCTACTGAATGCACTTGTCCATGAGGTATCTCTACTGTGGAAGGTCACAACTCAAACCCCTCTTATCCTTCTATGATCTTTTGTACTCTTCCAGCTTACAAATTATTTGTATTTATTCTTACCCAATAGATGTCTCTAGTGTGATTTGTAGAGTTTTCTCACTGTGCATGTTCAGCTTAGTATTCAACCATGAATTTAAAGGTATTACTATGTAGCTTTATGGAATCCCTTATCTTCACAGCTTTCCTCTTACTGGTACTTTTTTTCCCCTCAAATTTCAACTAAGGCAGTAGCCTCAACTTGGATCTCTGTCTCAGCTCTCTGGCATACATTTTTAGGTTCCTCTAGAGAAGTTCAGAAAGGCTTTAGAATTGGAAAGCATATATAATTGCAGAGCTCATCTCATTTGTTTCTCTTTTCTTAGAAGTCACACTTATACACTGTTCTTCATATGTGTACGCAGATATTTCACATCTCATCCAATTTCAAAGTGTTGTTGCTTTTTGTTTGTTTGTTTGTTTGTTTTGTTTATGTTGGGGGCCTAGCATCAGTTACCGATCCTGGTTGTAAGCTAAATTCAAATTATGTGTTTTTACAATGAGATTAGCAACTGCTTTCCTTACATCTGGCTTGACTAAATTAAACCTTCAGAAGTATCCCAAATTCACTAAATCATTCTTAACATAATATATCAATTATTTATATTAAAATGTATAAACACACAAGGTGTATAAATTTAATTCAAGACTGTATAATATATTCAAACTTGGAAAGTACAGATTCAATCTTTACTTATGATTTAGTTCATTTTCACATATATCTTGAAGAATGAGTGGATTTTGCCATGTGAGAAAGGAAAGACTCAAAGAGTATTCCACACAAACCTTATGGCATGAAAAAAGTGTAGGAATATGTCCATGTATGAAGTCTTAAAGAAATATCAATACATTTTATGTGACTAAACCTCAGGAATCATGGGCTGTGCAATGAGAAATGGTTATTGTGGTGTGGTATATGGTCTTCACTTTGGGTGCTAAATATGAGCACTTCAAAGATATTTTTTTATTGTTGGGAGTAAAATTTCCATGAGACTTCAATTTTTCTTTTGGTTAGTGTCATAGATTTGTGACAGAGTCTGGAAAAAAAAAACATAAAGTTCTGAAAGGGATATCTATTTGCATTCATTCGTGAGCTTAACTAACTTTCTTGGTGTTACTGTTTCAATAGTTATACAAAGTGCATGCAAAGTCCCTAGAAAGAGGGCAAGACTCTCCCTATAAGTACAAAAAGAAAATATTTAAAACCTTGTTTATATTTATTTTCTCCCTTTCTTCCCTTGTCTCAAGACTATGTTGTATACGCAAGAATTATTTAGAGCAAACTGCTCATTTGGAAATATGACACTGGTATAAGTCCATCCAACTTATATCATTTTCATTACTTCAGACAAATTCCATTCTTATCTTTTACTAGAAAGACTATTGTCATCAAGAAGAGCTGAACTAGAAGCCAAGGTCATAGCTTTGTAAGCTTCATATTAAGACTATTAGATACCCCCTTCTCCTAGATGACTGACTTCACATTGAAGTTTAATATTCTAAAGTTTCCATTCCTCTCTTTCCCTCATAGCATGACATGCATCTAACTAATTAACACCATAATACTCTCATTACAGCACTTCCAAATACATGAAACTATAATGCAAATATAATGCAAAGGAGGTATTAATTCAGAGAATTTAAATAAAAATAAGTTTTAAAAAGATACAAATTAAATGAACTTTTCTTGACAAGATAAACCTTACAAGAAAAAAATTGATATCTCACAAGACCAAAAGTAAAAAGGGAACCAAAAATCACAACAGCTTTTGTGTGAATGGGTGGTGACTACGTTGGTGAGACACCTCTGATATCCAGAGTAAGTTTTCAGCCCCTGCATAAGGTTGAACACATCCTTTGAATGATGCAGTAAAACCTTGCTCTTATAAAACTAGAGCATAGAAATAATGCATTATTTTGTATCATCCTTAAAACCTGAAGAAATTTTCAATGTCAAAGACATTGAAAATAGCCTTTGGGAAAGCTAAAGAATTGCTAAGTGCCCTCATTAAGGCATGGCAATCAAAGCTTTCTTTTCAAACCAGATTTTTTTAAAAAACTGTTAATGTATTTTAAAGGATTTAGATAATTATCAAAATGCATAAAGGAAACTTTTAAAACACAGGTATTAAGAAGAATAAAGATTTTCATAGACTTTTCAAAAGAAGAAAACACTTGAAAACAATCCATTAGGAATCAAAAAAGGCACCATTAGCTATGATCTGTAGTGCATCAGTACCACAAAAACAATTTTCAAAAGGGATTCTTCAGTTGTACCCTAGCAAACATAGGATAACCTTAAGTACTAGAACTGGAAAATGCAAAGCAAATGTCTATCTTTCAATAGCAACAGAAGTTGTCCAGTTTATTGCTGAGTCTAAAGGAAATTAATTAGGTAACTTTCTCCATCACTACCACTTGATGTTATGGGAAAAGAGACTGGAGTAGAGACCTGGAAAAAAGGAAGTGTTGGCGGCATAACATGAAAGAAGTAAAGAATAATCTTCACTGAAACAAACCTATCTTGTAGTTTAAAAGGGATACTAGTAAGTTAAAAACAGAGTCATTCATTATAGATGTTCTTTAGTGTGGATCAAAGTACATGAAAGAATGTTCACCCTTGAAGTTAGGTTTTCTGCTTGGATTCACATACCCATAGTGCTTTTTTCCCCTTCAATTTGACTTAATGAATTCACCATTTATATATTAAGTAACACTACATGCAAACAATCTGCTAATTGCTGCAAGCATACAACAGATCAGTTTAAGTTTCCTATATCTAGGATCTCACAGTCCAGCAAGAGGGGCAGAGGTGATATACAATGACCTCTACAAATAGGTTTTAAGTTGCACTCTGTACATAGTCGGTACATACAAGGGAGTATTGTTCTCATAGTACTCAGCACAAATTGGTATATTCATTAAAGCGATTTTTGGCCAGTGATAATAACTTATCTTACTTTCTGAGTCTAATGTGTTTTTTTCTCCATTTTAAAGATAGGTATTTGATGGATAGCAATCAGCAAAGTTCTGGAACCAACAGCAGAAAACTTTCTCAGTATAGTTTAAAAGGATTTATTTTGATAAATTAAGTATAGCCCAAATACTAGCCTCATCTTTTCATGCTCACAAACTTAACTGGGTAAATACAATCTCAATTATTCCTATGAGGGGCAATAAGAAATTTCCAACACTCATAACTAAAAGCAGTATAAAAATGCATAGAGTTACATGGGTAACACAACTACCGTGGGGATCAGAATATTTGCATTTATAGAACCAGCACATTCTCTTCCTGCATGCGCTGTGATAAGGAAAGCCAAGTATGTAATTAGCAGATGGCTTGATGAGAATCGGAATAAGAGTGGTAACATAAATAAATAAAATTTACTAACAATAGGAATAAGACCTAATGTGCACATATATACTCATAATTGGGTTGCTATTGACATTGAGTTCATAATATTCAAATATTATTGATAAATGCTAAACCCACCATTTCAATTGGGATGGAATCATTAAAGGAGTAGTAATAACTGAAGTCTGTAGACATAGTCTTCTTGTTATGTATACGTATTGTATATCTTGTTATATATATGGATATTGTGTACCTTGTTACACATATATGTAATTAATATTGTATATGTACACACACAACTAACACTATTAACCTCTCTGACTCTCTTTTTCTTCATTTTCATTCATCAACTCTTGTGAGTGATGCATAGTTCATTTCTATGTGTTAATACCTTTCCATCAGTCTCTGGTCCAACTGTCAGTATTCTGAGTCATAAGATGCATGGCTACCATTTAAGTCATTATATGTTGACCTTAAATTTGTGTCAGAGAACATACAGTGTTGAGTTAGGGGTGAGATAGAGCTTACCCAAAATCGCAGAATAACCACTCTTCATGTTCCCTTAGCATCAGTCTTTATAATGATTAATACGAATAAATATTATTACAGCTACTAGCAACTTTCTCCTTATTGTAGAAGTTATATACTTTGAGTATCTAGTTTATTTACAATAATTTAAAAATTATTTATTTAGATACACAACTGATGAAATTTCATGTAATGCATGGTTTCAACACATACAGAAATCAAACAATATTTATTGATTCAAGATGTAAGAGAAAGAACCAAAAGGTCTTCATAAAGATTTTGTAAGCCGAAATGTTATGTTTGTCTTCCTTTTTTTCTAACTTTTCTTTAAAGTTTATTTATTAGAGAGAGAGAGAGAGAGAGAGAGAGAGAGAGAGAGAGAATGAGTGGAGGAGGGGAAGAAAGAGAGAGGGAGAGAGATAATCCCAAGCCGGCTCCATGCTGTCAGACCCCCAATGGGGGGCTGGATCTCACCAACCATGAGATCATGACCTGAGCTGAGATAAGTTGGAGGCTTAACCTACTGAGCCACCCAGGCACCCCATGTGCCATTATCTACCTAAAAGTCCATCTGACCATCTATATAACAAATAGTGGATGAAGAAAGGTTGCTAATGCTGCCTTGTCTGATGATGTGGTTCCTCTATGATTCCATGAGTTATTATCAAAATATTGACCTTTAAAGATCCCACATTAATTGGATATTATGTACCAAAATGGACTGATACTTATAATATGGGGAAAAAAACGAGTAGTATCCCAAAGCATCAGTTAGGAAAGAGAAAGAATTTTTTAAAAAAAGAAAGAAAAGAGGGGCGCCTGGGTGGCGCAGTCGGTTAAGCGTCCGACTTCAGCCAGGTCACGATCTCGCGGTCCGTGAGTTCGAGCCCCGCGTCGGGCTCTGGGCTGATGGCTCAGAGCCTGGAGCCTGTTTCCGATTCTGTGTCTCCCTCTCTCTCTGCCCCTCCCCCGTTCATGCTCTGTCTCTCTCTGTCCCAAAAATAAATAAAAAACGTTGAAAAAAAATTAAAAAAAAAGAAAGAAAAGAAAAGAGAAAACTCATTACAAAAATGCAAAGCCATTCAAAACATTTGAAAACACACATCTTTTAAGTGATAATTAGATTCGTGGGAAAATTGGCATATTTAAACCCTTTATTCCAATACAATGTTATTTCAATTTCTTTTTGATTATTAGGCCCCTGTAAAACTATTCATTTGAATTATCAAAGGCAAAAATATAATAAACAGCCATATTATGGAGTGAAATGAAAAATGTTCATGCTATGTTAAAGTAAATCACACAACTTCAAAGAAATTTGTGTTTATGCTTGTTTGCTTTGGCAAACACTTCCTAGAACCTAAAGGGTGTGTATTTCCGTATAGTCCAATGGGTATTCTTTAATAGAAAAATAAAAAAAAAAGCACATTTAGATTACTTCTAAGATCATACCTAGCTTCAAACTTTATTACTTTTTAAAATCAAGATGTTTTGGATTCAGTTGACAGACACGCAACTAATATTTATTTAAGGAAAAATATTTTATATTCATATACTTGTGAAAAGTACAGAGTAATACTGGTTTAGGGTATCTCCTGACACTGGGGCTAGATATAGGACTCGTCACCATCTCTTCCCTTTATTCATAGGCTATTTCTCTTTGTGGTGGGTTCTGGCAACTCCAATCCAACATCATCTTCCCTTCTACCTATTTTCCAATAGTTCCCACAAAATTCCTAGAATTAAATTCCATCCCGTTCATGTCCACCCTTAATTATATCACTGTTGATAGTGGTAATACCTACATAATTTGTCAAGCTCTGGGTTATGTGCCAATGTCTTGGCTTAGAGTGGCAGCAGGTATCTCCACGGAGGAGAATTGAGGCACTGCCTCTCAGCAGCTACCTACTCATAGATCCCTCTACATGGAAAATTTATGAGTGGATGACCAATTTGCACCCCTTTTTTTTACCACATTCTCAGTTCCATCATATGTTGGGTTATAGTTTCTTTTCTTTCAGCCATGATGTCTGCACAAAGAAAAATATTGCTATTTTTGCTTGTCCAGTGTACCATCATTTGTGGACAAGAATTCTCCATGAATCATACCAAACCTGAAGGAAAAGCATCATATGGATCAATTAGGATATTTCTGTCACTACTGTGGGCTCCTAAAGCAATTCATCTTAACACAAATACTCCTTTCAAAGCTTTATAGTATGGGAATGGTGCCTCAAACCTGGTACCATGATAAATTTTGATTTTAGAGTGTTATATCCAGAGAAATCAAGGGGAAGGAAATTCTAGAGCAGCCTGTCTAGTAGAAATTTCTGTGATATTGGAAATCTTTTCTAATCGGTACTCTCTGGTATAGTAGCCACTAGCCAAATGAGGCTATTAAATAATTTAAATATAAATATATGATTAAGCACCTAACTTAATTTTAGTTTAATTTTAATTAAGTTAAATTTAAATAGCTACATGGGCTAATGGCTACATATTGGACAACGCAGCTCTAGATAATAAACTGCATCAGGTCATGTCTCTGCTATTCATAGTTATATTCCCATGCAGTATAGTTTCCAGAGAGTGGCAGGCACCTAATAATTGCATTGTCAATAATAACACAAATAGCTGACATTTCTCAGGCACTTCTTAAAACCCAGGCACTGTACTATATTCTTTAACTACTTCACATAAACATCTTTGCAAAGATGTTTCGCCTTCATCCTAATAATATAGGGCATTTCCCAGAAGTCCAGAGTATTGAGGTAGATAATGAAAGACTCCAGCCAATTAAAATCTATGTATTGAGTAGCCTCATTCAATAGAATATTCTCCTAACAGAATATAATGATAGACTGCCACCACTCTTTTATAAGCTTTATTGACATATAATTGATATACAAAAATTGCAAATATTTAATGTATAATTATAATTGGCTTGGACATATACATACACCTGTAATACTATCATCACAATAAAGGCATTAAACATAGTCATCACCTCCAAAAAAGACTGTGCATATGTGTGTGCATGTTCAGAATACTTAACATGAGATCTATCCTCTTTACATATATATATATATATATATATATATATATATATATATATACATAAAATTTTGTTTTAGAAAGTGTGTGAGCGAGGGAGAGGGAAAGAAAGAGAATCCCAAGCAGTGTGCCTGCTCAGAGCAGAGACCGACTTGGGGCTTTATCTCACCACTGTGAGATTAAGACCTGAGGCGAAACCAAGACTTGGACGTTCAACTGACTGAGCCGCCCAAATGCCACTATCCTCTTAACATATCTTAAGAATAATATTATAAACTATAGACACTTTGTTGTACAGACAATCTCTAGGAGGTATTCATCTTACATAACTGAAACTTTATATTCTTTGATCAACAACTCTCTATTTCTCTTTTCCCCAGCCCTAGCTACTACCATTTTATTCTCTGATTCTACGAGTTTGATTGTTTAGATACTTCATATAAGTGGCATCATTCAGTATGTGTCCTTCAGTGACTGGCTTATTTCACTTAGCACAATTTCCTCTTGGTTCATTCACATTATACCAAATGGCAACATTTCTTTTTTAAGGCTGAATAATATTTTATTGTACATACCACATTTTCTTGATCCATTCATCTGCCAATAGACGTTTGGATTGCTTACATAGATAGCTTGGATATAGTGAATACTGACCGCTACGATGTACATACGGGCACAGATATCTCTTTGAGACCGTGATTTCAATTCTTTTGGATATATACCCAGAAGAAGAATTTTTGGACCCTATGGTAGTTCTATTTTTTTAGTTTTTTGAGTGAATTCCATGCTGTATTCCATAATGGCTACACCACTCTACTATCCCACCAACAGTTTATAGCGATTCCAATTTCTCCACATCCCCATCAACACTTGTTATCTTTTGATTTTTTGGTAATAGCTATCCTAACGTGTGTGGTGGTATTTCAATGTGGTTTTGACCTATATTTCTTTGAAGATTAGTGATCTTGGACATTTTTTTCATAGTTGGCCATTTGTTTATCTTCTCTTTGGAGAAATGTCTATTCAATCTTTTGTGCATTTTAAAAATCAGATTATTTGTCTTTAGCTAATGACTTGTAGGAATTCCTTATATATTTTGGACATTAACCCCTTATCAGATAGATGGTTTGCAAGTATTTTCTCCCATTCCAAAGACTGTTTTTCATTCTGTAGATTGTTTCTTTTGCTGTGCAGAAACTTTTTAATTTGATACAATTCCACCTGTCTATTTTTGGTTTTGTTGCCTGTGCTTTTGGTGACAAATCCAAGAAATTGTTGCCAAGACCAATGTCAAGAAGTTTTCCCTGATTTTTTTTTTTTTTTTTTTTGCAAGAGGTTTTATAGTTTCAGGTCTTTAGTTTAACTCTTTCATTCATCTTAACTGATTTTCATATAGCATACAATAGAGGTCAAATTTTATGCTTTTGCATGTGGATATCCAGTTTTCCCAAAACAAGCACAACTCAATAAAATCACATCTTGATTCTTCAAATTCTGCAGTGAAGAAAGGATATTGCTAGGGGGTGGATGTTTAGACTTTGATCACCAATTCTTTCCTTTTTTGTGATAGGCTATTTCCGACTCACAGTTACCACATATTTTATCTACTAATGCATTAGCTATGTGTTAATCATAGCTATATTACCATGATTTTTCACTTTAATGACTCCTCATGATTTAAATTTGCCTAAAATGGGACCGATTTTCAGGGGATGCCCTTTCTTATTTATTGCACTTTGCCAAAATTGAATGTAGAATTTTGTTTGGTTTTGTTTTGGATTTGGTTTCGTTTGCTTGTTTTAGGAAAGGCTGATCCATTTAAATAAGAATTTACAAATCTTGGGGAATCCAAAACAAAACAAGGCAAACAAGTAAACAAAATAAATACATCTGCCACAAAGAGGAACATATTATTAGATAATTTATTTTTCAAGATGAGGAAATTAAGACAGGTTCTTAAAAAAGAAAAGTGAATTGACAATGCATGGGTATATATCTCATCCTTGTAACTTACTGGGTATGAGAACTCTAACAATTTTTTTTTAATTTTATTTATTTATTTATTTATTTATTTATTTATTTATTTATTTATTTTTAATATATGAAATTTATTGTCAATTGGTTTCCATACAACACCCAGTGCTCATCCCAAAAGATGCCCTCTTCAATGTCCATCACCTCCCCTCCCCTCCCTCCCACCCCCCTATCAACCCTCAGTTTGTTCTCAGTTTTTAAGAGTCTCTTATGCTTTGGCTCTCTCCCACTCTAACCTCTTTTTTTTTTTTTCTTTTCCTTTCCCTCCCCCATGGGTTTCTGTTAAGTTTCTCAGGATCCACAAGAGTGAAAACATATGGAGATTATACCATGCATACTTTCTAACAATTTTTAACCCACCTAAGCCTCAGTTTTTCCATTAGTAAAATGGGGATAACAACAGTGTTTATCACATAGTGGTGTAAAGATTTAACTTAATATATACTTAATATATATACACTTAATAGCACCCAGAAGGTGATATTTAAAAGATTAACTCATGATAATTATTAATGTTATCAATATGGTCAGAATATGGTCTCTTCAGAGATGTTTCTCCGCCTAGTTTCTGGCATTTCACGATGTGACAAAACTGCTCTAATTCTAAATGTTTTCTTAACATTTATTCCTTTTTAGGAGACAGAGACAGAGCACAAGTCAGGGAAGGCAGAGAGAGGGGGAGACACAGAATCTGGAGCTGGCTTCAGGCCCTGAGCAGTCAGCACAGCCTAGCACAAGGCTCGAACCCACACATTATGAGATAATGACCTGAGCCAAAGTCTGATGCTTAACCAACTGAGCCAGCAAAGCTCACCATTTCTCCTCTACTTCTAGATTACATTCAAGCACAACTGGATCCCTGAAGCGTACAGACCATAAGGTTTACCTTCTATTACGTTGTTTTCCAAATTCCAGAATTCCCATTTGTTAATCCCTAATTTTGATTGGTAGTAATAACAGCCTTTCAAGGGTAACAACTTCCGCTAATTTCGAAGGTGCAGCCTTACCCCATGACTTCCATTAGACAAAGAACCCTTAAAAATTACAAACATGAAATATTTTTTTATATATTCAAATAGTTTTTATTTATTTATTTATTTATTTATTTATTTATTTATTTATTTTATTTTTGAGAAAGAGAGACAGAGTGCAAGCTGGGGAAGGGCGGACAGAGGGAGACACAGAATCTGAAGCAGGTTCCGGGCTCTGCGCTGTCTGCACAGAGCCCCATGTGGGACTAGAATTCGCGAACCATGAGGGCATGCCGGGAGCTGAAGTCGATTGATTGATTAACCGACCAAGCCACCCAGGCACCCCATAAACATAAAATATTTTATAAAAATGTTGAAAATTTTACAAAGCAGCTACACATTGACTGCTCATTTGACCCACATTTCAGGACAGTAAGTATGCTAATGTAAGTATTAGCATACACCTTCCATAAATAAGAAAACTAAAAATGAAAGAAGCCAAGAGATATGTATGGAGTGGGGGTCACAATTAGGAAACAGGAAATTTCTTCCTAAACTTTAGACTTTCTGATAATGAGTTCTTACTGATCAGGGTTGCTTTGTGAATAAAATAAGAAATGAGAGGGGGATGCTATAATATACATCTTTTTACCAGACTGCAAGGTCATTTACAGAATAGGAAACTACATTTTTCTATTTGGGTGATCTTGCTGAACCTCAAAAATCCAAATAAACTCCATAAATTTTTTAAGAAAGAAAACATTATCAAGGATCTCACTGTTGTAGGAACATGCGGTTTCAACTTCAGCCTACTTTAAATAAAAATGTTTAAAAAAAAAAACAACATTAATCACATTATATTTCTTACTCTCACGTCTTGTTTATGTTACGTATCGGCTGCCCAAATACATATGTTATTCCTATTGCAATTCAGATGTTCATATGCTTACTTCTATACCAACTATTATTTTCTCTATGGGAATAATTAATTTTCATCACTGCACTTTCGTACGTATATTGTTTTCTCACAGTTTCTTCTTCAATCTCAAATTCTTTAATTAGGGATTTTACTTAAAAGAGGATGATAAAAGACACAAAGAGATTTGATGTCAAAGCAAAATGCCTAACTGAGAAATATTCAAGTGAATTCTGTATTTGTTATCTTAAAATAAAACTTCAAAGGAAATGATGGAAGATTTTCAGGTTCCTAACTATATGAATAAGAATAAGAAACAAAAACATGATTAAAAATGATGAAAAGCCATGTAGATGAATAGGTCTTTATAATTGCATGTGCGATTGCCTACTGGACTCCTGGCTTTTCATTTATTTTATTTCTGGCTTTTCTTTGGGTGGAGGGAGAGTATCTTTCTTTTAGAGGGACATTCTGAATAATTTTAGTACAACATTGAAATATAGTACAAAAAAAAAGGTTTATTTAATCATGAGCTATGATTTTGTGATACCATTCTTGACCCACAGTACAGGACCTGGCTTTTAATGCATAAAGATATCTGGTTACCATGACTATAATTACCATAATTTTACACCTATTAATTTTGTCTGTAGAATTAATTTCCATAACTTATGACTTGAAACAAAAACATCGGTCTTGTTCCATAGTTTCCAAGAGCAGAATTATTATAAACCTCATAAATGCCAAATGTTATTATTATTTTTTTTTCTTTTCTCTGAGTCCTCCAACCTGATTCCCTCTTATTAAAATTCAAACAGCTGTGAAATGGCCAGGCGATTTGAAGATGAAAGTAAATGTGAAGTGACCTTCATCCATGCTGAACAAATAGAATATTATAAACACACTTTCTAGTTGAAGTTACACAAAGCAAATTAAGAAATACCTAGGGCTATAATTTACTACAAAAATGTTTCTTAAATTTCTGACAGTTTCATTTAACTGACTAATTAAATTTGCTTGTAGGCATTTTAGAGATGGAGTCTAATAACTACACTGTCATTTGGGAAGAAAATTAAAATTACATTTTCCGTGAGAAATATGTTTGTAACGGTCCAGGTTTCCTACTAAACATTTGACAAATATCTGTAAGTATTTATGCCTAGCTCTATTAGATGATAATACCAATTCTATTAAAAGGTGATTAAAAGAAAATCTCATGTGTAATAGTTTGGAACTATAATGTGCTTTTCTAAAGGACTTGCCAAAGGATGAAGTTAAAACACCTTTCTACAGCATCAACAGTATGTATCCATTGTATATTTTGTTTACTAATGTCATAGAAATTAGCGTGTGCGGATGATTCAATTTACAGTTCTCCCCTTTTGATTGTGTGCTGCTTCTTCCCATGAATGAACCAGAGGAATCTCCTCCCCAGAGTTTGCATTTTCTAGATGTCAGTCCAAGATTACTGTGAAGGACTTAGCATTCTGTGTTTACTAGTACACAAGCTTAATACATCAAGAGGGCTAATAGATTTTTTGACTTCCCTCTAAAGAAACCAAGCTTACAAAACTCCTTTTATACCGCATGTTGTAAGGCTGCAAGGAAAAACATTCAAATACAGTTTTGCAAACAGTGTCTTCAGGCGAATCTTAGAATAAAATACCCTACAATTTTCTATAATTATACTCCTGAATTGTGGATAATGGTCAAAACACTGATTTTCTCTTTTTATTCTCTTTAGAAACAATCTAGGCTCTCGGCATGTTAAATATAAAACACCTGACAACGTTTAATAATTATTTCCTTTCATTATGTGTAATTCTGTTATTCATTTCACAAAAATGACATTTCAGAGAAAAACGTGAAAGCTACAATTTTACAATTATTTTGCCAAGTGCCAATGCTTGTATGCTCTGTGAAACCAGACTAGCTCAGGGTTTAAAATTTCACTGATTCTCTGCAAAATCATCTGCATTTAATTTAGTTCCTCTCTTACCTCCCATTAACCTGTAAACCCTCTGAAGGCATGAAGTGGTATGCACTCATCATGGAATACTCTTCAGCCCCTAGTTTAGTGTCTGACACAGCAGTCATTTGATATGCATTTGCTGACTTGAATTGCCTGACATGTTTAACATGAAGGTAAATTAATAGGGTGTGGCATTCAGGGAAGGGAAAGTTAAAAAGATCAGCCTTTATTATTCTTGCTGCCCTAGTGGTTTCATGTTTTCATCCTGATTTAAAAAAAAATAATAATGCTCAGATTTGTAGCAAAAGTGAGAAAATATTTTCATTATAGAAAAGTTTATACAATTATCGGTGCTAAATAGAGAAAACTGGGAGGATTTCCAGTTTCTGATTTCTCTTGCTTCATTGAAATTAAAATCAACACCCTGAAAGTACCTCTTAACATCCCAACTTCATTTGTTTTCATTTTTTAATGTTTATTTATTTCTTTTGAGAGAGAGAGAGAGAGAGAGAGAGAGAGCACAATGGGAGCGGGGCAGAGAGAAAGGAAGAGAGAGAGAATCCCAAGCAGGCTCCACACTTTCAATGCAGACACTGACAGGTGCTTGAACTCACGAACTGTGAGATCATGACCTGAGCCAAAATCAAGGGTCAGAGGCTTGATCAACTGAGCCACCTAGGCATTCCCCCAACTCAATTTTTAACAAGCAAGTTGGAATCAAATCATAACCTTGGCCTATAACTTGTCTATGCTCTAAGTTATACTTTACATAGAGAGTTTGGATGGTCCATTTTTGCCATATTTCCAGCATTGAAGTCAACCAGCCAAAGAGTACAAGAAACATCTCTGTAGTCACATAGAGTTATGTTTATTTAGCTTTCTGCAATAAGTGAGAGCATGTACCAAAGGAACCATAAGAGTCCCAGTGCAAGGAGTTTGAATGGATACCTTATTGTATTTGTGCTTGTTCTGAGTGATTTTAAGCAAGTTTAGAAAGTGGGTGTCGATTTTGGAGTGGGTGGCATCAGGAAGGGAGGTAATTTGGTCATTGGGTACCTTGGTAATTTTTTATTTAGGAGACTTGAGAATGACAGCAGGAAGACATTTGTCAAAGGAACAGAAACCATAATGACTGAAGCCAAAAAAGGAGAATGACTAGTTGTTATTGGTTTTTGTTTTTGTTGCTTGGTGTACTTGTCTCTGTCTTGTACTGCCATGGCTAAAGAGTGACCCTTTGTGAGTTTTGTTTAGAGTCTACACATGTTTATATGTTTTGTGGTAAACACAACAGCCGAATTGAAAGCTTCTAGCTCCCAGTTTCTAAGTTCATTTTTTTCTTTTTCTTACCAAATATTACTATAGTTATTAGTAATTATTGATTTTTTTTTTATTTGTGGATTAAGATTAGACAGGTGATGAGGAGTTTCTCCTGTGACTGCTTCATCTACAAGAAATCCAGGGGCGCCTGGGTGGCTCAGTCGTTTAAGCGGCCGACTTTGCCTCAGGTCATGATATCGCGGTTTATGAGTTGGAGCCCCGCGTAGGGCTCTGTGCTGACCGCTCAGGGCCTGGAGCCTGTTTCGGATTCTGTGTCTCCCTCTCTCTCGGACCCTCCCCCATTCATGCTCTGTCTCTCTCTGTCTCAAAAATAAATAAACGTTAAAAAAAAATTAAAAAAAATAAAAGAAATCCACTCATTATTAAGGCAAAGTTGTTGCTCTTTCTATGTCACATCTCCCTTTTAAGTCCAGTTGGCCAGGAAAACCCGTATAAATGGAAAAAAAAAATATCTGGCTTCCCCATTTCTGTGGCATAAACAGAAGAAGAATGCTTGATAACGGAAGTCTAGGTTTAAACTGAAAATCTACTATCATCTTGGAAACTATCTTCCAGGTAGGACTTCATAAGGATTCATCAGACTAGAGTTCAAACTAGCCTTGATAGCTACTTGTTTGACATTGTACTATACAATTCATGGTATAATAAAAACCTGAGAGTTTGAGTTCTTCTAAAACTCAAAATATAGAAAATTAACGGGTACAGATCAGGAGAAAAGTTAAGATTCCTGATGTCAAATCTGACTCATTGAGAACAAGATCTTGGATTCAGCAGGCAGTGCTAAATAATGGTGAGCCAAGCCTGTTTTAAATAACTGGTATGTGTTAATGAATTGTAGGCTTTTGACCAAAAGATCCGAATCACATTTATTGGTTCTTAAGGAGTGTTTCTATGAAAGAAGAAGAAATGGGGAATATTGTAGAGAATATGGGTGGATCCAATATCATTGAAAGCAACTAAACATAAATGACATTTTCCATGGGTACCTATGGCTCCTGTTTGAGTAATACACACACACTAACTTGAATCCTAAAAATAAAATTTTCCAAGATAAATAGAAAGCTTTTACAATATCTAGTAGCAAACTACTTAGGGTATTTTTCTATCTTAAAGAGTGGTGTTCACTTTGCATTTCACCTTATATTTACCATCATTTCACTAAGCAACTAGAATAAAAATCATGGGCTAACAAAGTTTTTGATCCCTCTGATCAAGGATTCTATTTTACCAGAAGGTAAGTAAGAATGGGTTATGGAAACTTAAAGTGGAATCTCCATACATCATGTTACTCCCAGGTGACAATTACTACACTACAATGGAGTGGAGTGTTAAATACCCAGGTGAAGCAGACATATTTCATTGCAAAAGCATCTTGCAAGGAATAGTTTCCTTCCTCAGAGAGAAAACTTTGTACGACTCAACTTTTTCTCTGGAGAGGATTATGGTCAAATAATTAAAAGGATGTAGAGTAAAGGCAATTCTAGCATAAATATTACAGCAATTACAGAAATATTAATAATATCATTTTTTTCTAAAATATTTTATTTTACATTCAGTATCTTCAAGGGCCTCTGGCCATGCATTTCCACATTCCTAAAGACTGACAACTGCAGCAATTTTCTTTAACTTTCTGCCTGTCTTAGATGGCCTAGCATACACTCCCTTGAAGCCTCACTCACCAAAACAGCAAAGGGGCAAGTGTTGAGCACATTCATAGAATTAAAAACAAGCGAAAAAAATAAGATTCATACAATAAAAATAAAGAGGCAGGAGAATTCATTTAGCATCAACAGGTACCTTCTGCAATATCTGGTTCTATCAACATACTACTAAAGTTTTAGGAGAGCCTGAACCTAAAAATCACAAGAGTGGGTTTACAGATGAAGACTTGTTTTGGTTGCAAGTTATAGAAACTAATACTAAGATGAGGAAAAATAAAAGTACTGTATTGGCTCATGTGACTATCATGTCTGGAGAATGACCTTTAGGCACAGCTGGGTCAGAAGACCCAAATAATTTTCTTTTTTTTTTTTTTTGTAAGTTTTTATTTAAATTCCAGTTAGTTCGCATGCAGTAATGTTAATTTCAGGTATACAATTTAGTGATTCAACATCTATATACAACACCCAGTGCTCATCACAAGTGCCCTCCTTAATCCCCATTACCTACTTAACACTCTCTTCACCTGCCTCGCCTCTGGTAACTATCAATTTGTTCTTTATAGTTAAGAGTCTAGGTTTGTCTCTCTTTACCCCTATGCTCATTTGTTTTCTTTCTTAAATTCCACATATGAGTGAAATCATATTGTATTTGTCTCTCTCTGACTAACTTGGCATAATACTCTCTCCTCCATCCATGTCATTACAAACAGCAAGATTTCAATTCTTTTTTGTGGCTGAGTAATATTCCATTGTATGTATATGTAAATTATATATATATATATATATGTATAATCACTTATTCTTTTTTTAAAGCTTATTTTTTATTTATTTTTGAAAAAGAGAGAGAGCAAGTAGGGGAGGGACAGAGAGAGAGGGAGGAAGGATCCCAAGCAGGCTCTGTGTTGTCAGCACAGAGCCGATGCTAGGCTCAAACTCACCAACCGTGACACTATGACCTGAGCCAAAATCAAGAGTCAGATGTTTAACCAACTGAACCACCCAGGCACTCCTATACCATTTATTCTTTGGTTATTTATTTGTGGATGTCTGGGATGTTTCCATAATTTGGCTGTTGTAGTTAAAGCTGCTGTAAACACTGGGTTGCACATATCCCTTTGAATTATTACTTTTGTATTATTTGGATAAACACCTAGTAGTGCAATTGCTGGATCATAGGGTAGTTCCATTTTTAACTTTTTGAGGAGCCTCCATACTGTTTTCCACAGTGGCTGCACCAGTTTGCATTTTCACCAACAGTGCCAGAGGGTTCCCTTTTCCACACACTCTCTCCAACACCTGTTGTTTCCTGTGTAACTGATTTTAGCCATTCTGACAGGTGTGAGGTGATATCTCATTGTAGGTTTGATTTGTATCTCGATGATGATCAGTGATGTTGAGCATCTTTTCATGTGTCTGTTGACCATCTGGATATCTTCTTTGGAAAAATAGGACCCAAACAAATTTCAATCTCTGTTTCTATTTATTCTTCTTCATCTTTTTTTTTTTTTAATTTGAGAATAGTTGACACATAATGTTACATTAGTCTCAGGTGTGTAAGAAGTTAAATAGTAATTTGGTTACCCACCCATAGCGAGTCAATGAATTTATTATGCATAACGCTACTCTCACCACGAGCGTAACTCATGCAAAAAACAAAAAACAAAACACCAGCCTGATTAGACATTTTTCTCTATATCTCCTTTTTCGCTCTTCTTTGACTCTGCTTTTCTCAGTATTGGCTTTAACCTCAAGTGGGTTTATTAATCACCGAGATCCATGTAGTCAATAGTAGTCTCTTCCTCACAATTTAGCAATGCAGTAGATGCTATTGGTGTCCTGCCTATATCCCCATGGTACTTGGAGTTCCCACATGTGCTGTGGCTTTCTATCCTAAGCACCTGCAATCTCTCTGCTTGGGGCTTTCCGTGACTGCTGGAACAAGAGCAAGCTGAGAGAGTGAAGGATTGAATATCTCCTGGAGCAGCCCTCAGCCTGGAGGTACATTCTGCACCATCGCCCAGAAATTCTCAAGGAGACTAACTTCAGTTTCCCAAAGGTAATCTCCTCATTACCATACTCTCAACTGATTTCTTGTCCTTCTCTGATCACTTCCCTCTTCCCATACCAGGGTTTCTTTGGATCACCTCTCAAATAAACCACTTTCCCTCAAATCGTTGCCCAAGAGTCTGCTGCTATGGGAATCCAACCTAACATGAGCAGCCTCAAAAGAAGCTAGCTTTTTCCTTTAGGTGCTAGCTACTCTGAGCTCGTCTTAGCTACTCAGAGCACCAGATTCAAGTCATATGTCCTCTTTTGCTAAGGAGAGAACCAGTATGTGTATTTCTTACATAAATAGATGTGTCTATTTTACAAGGGCTAATACCTGTGGGACAGGCAAAATATGATATTTCCACATAAGTCTGAAATGTTTCAAAAGTGAAAAACAATTGTAGAAGACATAGTTACTTCTGGCTTCTGAGGGACATCAACCAAATTACCATTTAACTACTTACACCATACACAATTGTTTAGAGTAACATCCTGAGTCTGAATAATCCAGTATCAATTATGCTCTATTTTTAGGCTATTATTTTGATGCAAATATACTGATATTTAATTAAGTCCCTTTGGAACATGAACTCGTAAGTTTATAGACTATAAGAAATAAAGTTTTATTTATAATAATAGATTTCTTTAAAAAACATGTGAGACTCTGATGAATATCAGAAACAGCGAAAAGGATACTGATAAATTGGATGCATAGATTCTGGTAGATTTGTGAACAAGCTACACTAAGCTGACTTTTTTTTATATCAACTCCAGTGGAAAGCGCTGTAAATATTCTACATGTATTATGACCCCCCAGTGGAAACAGAAACATACTAGGATTGTTTTCTTTCTCTTTCCTTTTTTGATTTGCTTTTGAAGTCTGAGTCAAACCTGTAGACTCTGAGGCTTATCTCGATTGAAAAGCCACTACATTTTGGTGTGAGACCCATCCATGGGGTTCATCCTGAAGTCAGACACGGGAGTACAAGGGCATAATTACCATGATTACTTCTATACTGAAGGCTTTACTTGCTGACTGGAGGGGATAGAGAGTAAGATCTAACTTTTCTAGTACCTGTATGACGTATCAGAAATAAGCTACACAGGGCGTGCCTGGGTAGCTCAGTCAGTTGAGCGTTCGACTTCGATTCAGGTTGTAATCTCACCATTTGTGAGTTCAAGCCCCGCATTGGGCTCACTGCTGTCAGCATAGAGCCTTCTTCGGATCCTGCTTCAGATCTTCTGTTCCCCCTGTCCCTTTGCTTCTCCTCTGCTTGTGCTCTCTCCCTCAAAAATAAATAAACTTAAGAGAAAAAAAAAAAAAGAAAGAAAGAAGGAAGCTACCTAGTATGGAAATCAAATGGGGGTGCATAAAATGGCCATGGTAAATAATAAGCATTAGCATCCAAAGCAGAAATTCTTTTTTAATAATATCAATACATTTTGCTAGCTAATTAAGAGAAGCCACCAGTCATTGGCTACCCCTGGGAGAAACTGAGTAAATTTAAATTCACTTCTGAAAGCTTAGAAACTTTGTTGTTAAAGAATTCACGGAAATATATGGGCAATGCAACTCATATTCAGCATTAGAATAAGGACTTGGCTCTTCTGCCACTAACTGTACTAACCGGAAGGAATTATTTCAGCTCACCAGGGTAGACACATGAAGAAGAAGTTGGGTACCACAAACTGTGACACATGCTTCACGTTTACTATGTCATGGCTTCTCAGGCACAAGCAACTGACCAGAGTACAGATTCAGCAGAGCTCGAGAGGTATCATTATTCCCCTTACAATACAAAATGAACAACATGAACAAAATCCCCTCAGTTTTAGGAGGAAAAGCGGAATCCACTTGGATCCACTTGGATATACGTGGGCGCCTAGGAGCCCTCTGTCTAAACGTTATTAAAAGGGGAGGGCATGAGAGTCTTACAATAAAGAAAGAAAATGGAAATTATGCAAAAGGACACGCATTAGATTTGCTTTTCCTACTTTAATTTTTCTAGGTTCATAGGTAACATTTTCATGGCCCTAAGTCTACCCTTCCTACCTCAATTTCTAAAATATTTCACGTCTTAACATCATTTAGAGGTGGAAGACTGGATTTTTCTCTTGACAGTTTGGGGCAGTAAAGACATCCAAAGTTGGGAATATTTTGTATTTAATAAGGACTGACAACACCTTATTTACAGAATTAAAACAAAAGTCTTAAAAACCTGAGAGATAAAGAAATGTTCTCCCACAGACCTGCAGGAAGAGGACCAGATAGAATCCGAGGCCGGAAGCGACCCAAAAGAAGTTTTGAGGATATTCAAGTTCTTTGTTGACTTTCCAAATGTGTTCTAGGTTATTGCTTGAGTGGACATAAAGACGACTAAGAAAGATGAAAGCAACAAGCCAAAGAATGAGGAAAAAAGAATGGTAAAGAATGCTAGCTGTATAGAGAAGCACTTTCACCTGTACTTCCTGAAAAGGTTGGGAAAAGCCCAGCCACCATGCTCTGTTTGATTGAAAGTGCCCTGGAAAAAAATACCCCAGGGGTGACCTTGAACAAGTAATATCACCCAGCTGATCCTCATCTATAAAATCAGAGACTTGGATAAGCAGATCTAAAAAGTTCCTTTCAACTGTAATATTCTCTGTGTGACCTTCCAAGAATTGCGAGATCATGTTTAAAATAAAACAAACACACTTTAAGACGCTATTCAGTCTAATGAATCATTTGCTGTAAGCCGTTTGGGAAAATGTGCTTGATGCTCTGTGCCCTCTGAAGAAATGAACAGTACCTTTGCTTTGCTTTAGGGTGGTTTTAAAGGAGAGTAGACGTGGATGTGATCAAACGTGACACCAGTATGCTGTATAATACGTCCTAGCCTCCCCTCCAACAATGCTGAACTTCAGAAATAGCTAGAAAGGAAAAGGCTTTCCTGGTGTTCAAGGTAGTAAATGAAGCTGAAACTCAGAAAGCCAGGATCTTGTTTGAGCTTTAGCGCTGAAGTGTAGCTTAAAACAATTTAATCATCTTTTCATGTCAGTGATTTGATTCACATGGAAAATGTGATGCTTTGGTTCATATCTGTTTCTGTGTTTCAGTCATGGTAAGGAGACTGGAAAGAGAATCTTTGAAAGGCCTTGAGTTACAGCAAGACAGAGGTACACAAACATAATGCTGTTTGTACTTATCATTATGCTGCTATTTATTTTTGCTGAGCGACTCCATTCGACTCATAAACTCAACATTCCAGCAGTAAAAGCAAATATATTTCCTTAGAAACGTATTTCACGTGTCTTTAGAGAAGGCAAAATTGCTTGTCGGACAACATTTCAGAAGGGGCAATTTCGTGGGATTCTCCTGTTTTTTAAGTTGAACACCTATTTAAAGTTATGTTTTCTAATTTCGTTGATTTCTGACACTCAAACCTCATTTCAGTTAAATCTTACTGCATAGAACTAGGCATACTTTTATCTGCAGGTTTTGACAAGGGCAATAAAAGGGGAAAAGAAAAAATGACAATCAGCAAAAGATTGCATTATCAGTTCAAATATCGACTCTCAACACATCGTCGGTTACTAAATATGAAATACTGCTAAGGTTATCCTCCTTCAGAATTAAATCATGAATCTTAATTTTTGTCTTACAGGAAATTTTGAGAACCAAAACTCATGCTACATTTTATTTTGTATTCAGAACATTTGACTGAAACTTAAATTTTGTGGCTGTGTATGAAATCTGTTGGCAATAATAATAGCAGCTTCGTATTTGCCCTGATGTATTTTTAAAATTTATTTATTTATTTTGAGAGAGGAAGAGAGAGTGTGAGTGGGAGAGGGACAGAGAGAGAGGGTGAGGTCATCACACAGAACCCCACCAAGGGCTTGAACTCATGAAATTGCGAGATCATGACCTGAGCCAAAATCAAGAGTTGGACACTTAACCGACTGGGCCACCCAGACACCTCAAGCTTCAAATTTGCCCATATTGTGATAGAAAGCTTTTTATTATTATTTGGCAGGCACCTGAATTAAGAGATTGAATCTTCAAAACATCCTCTTGAGTCAGTGTATTGATATTTCATTTCATTAAAAAATATATGTTTATTTAAGTAATCTCTACCCAAAGTGTGGCTCGAACTCCTAACCCCAGGGTCAAGAGTTTCATGCTCTTCCAACTGAGCTGGCCAGGCACCCCTGTCATATCATTTTAAACTTTAGGAAATAAAGTCACAGAAAGGTTAAGGAGGAACTAATTCGAGGCTTAAAGCTACTGATGACACAGCTGAAATTTCAATTAGGCAGTCTGGCTCCCACAGTCCACCTACTTACTAAAATTCTACATATGGTCCCTACCCCAAGGGATTCTACTGATGTTGTGGGGTTCTGTTATGGATATAAACAGCTATTTTTATCACCATCACCATCTACTCTTACAATTTCACATAAAATGTCACATAGCTCTGAACTAGGGTGGGGATTGGAAAACAAAAATTGGATGAGAGACAGAAGACACAATTTCAGTTCCAGCACTTCTCTTGACTTAATGTCTGATCTGGGATCAGATTTCATTTATGAAAAAAATGAATAGATGTGACCTTATCCAATTTTGGAGGCAAATAAATTCCATTGCTATAAAAATATTTTTAAGATGTACATTGTATATTCCATTGGCTTGATTTGGATGTTTTGATAAAGAGCAGGTCGGTTCTTAAGAAAAAAACAAAACAAAGCAAACATCAGGATAACCATCACAAGAGGACATGTGTGAGCAAGAACGGCAAAGCATCAGGTCACGTATTTACAGGTTGAATTCAATAGATTTTTCATGGCAAAGAAGAAGAACACCTTTGTAGAAAGAATGGAAAATGGTTACAACAATGATATAATAGATAAACAAACTTTGATAGGGTTATAACTTAATCAAGACAAGGGAAGAGCCTTTTTCCTAACGTCCTAGAGCTAAAATCACTTGGAAGAGACCCAGAAGTATTCTGTTTACTTAAGTGATTGGCTTGGACACATAGCTTGCTACAGTCTCAAAGTGGTAGGCGTGGCCATAGTGAGGGTAAAAATTACTGGAGGCTCTGATACTCTGGTAAATCACTGTTGAGAGAATATCACCAAGTCACAAGTAGCAACACAATGTAAGAATTATTGGATATTAGATGCACCATAAGTATTTTTGTACTATTTTTAGTATTGGTAACTGAAGCCAAGTAGTAGTATGCAGGTGAACTAGATGAAAAAGAAAAGATGCTTGCTGTAGTAAAATTTTTGGAGAGATGGAATCAGACTCTGTAAAGTTGTACAATGGCATCCCTTCTGAAAGTGATCAATGGGGATAAGGAAGCATCATCATGGGATCCATTGTGTTCTGGCATATTTTCTTCTACGATTAACTATAACCTCATATGTCAGGAAAGGAGAGAGGTTAATGGAGTCTCCAGGCATGCATGAGGCAACAGTCTTCAGTTTAGATAAATTATATTCAAATGTTTATCAAAGCATCCAAATTTCCCAGTGACACCATCATGCCTACTATAACAAAGCCCTGGGATATTCAGTATTCAGAAAAGAGGCCTGAATATTATTATGTTCTTTGAGGCATAGTTGGCAAATGACACATTTGGAAAAAAAAATCTTGCCTTCCTAAAAATCCCAGATATCTCAAAACACTTTCATAGTCTTTATGGACTAGGAAACAACCAAGTGAAATAGATAACACTATCCCAACTTCTCAAGAGGAGAAACTAAGGCTCAAATAAATTGCAAATTATATAACATCATTTAACACTACAACAGAGTGAAAATTTTAACCAAATATTTTGTTTCCAAATTTAAATCTTTTTTTTATCTTAATATAATAGTAAAAATCCTATATAACTCCCTGAAGAGACAGAAATATCTTAAGGATTTGGGCTTTGTAAATTAATCAATTTATTTTTGCCAGGTAGAAAAGTTTATTTCATGAAAGAAAAAAAAAAAAAAAAAAACCCAGCAACACCAAGAGGTGTTAAATTGGATCAGGTAAAGTTTATATTTTCATGTCATTTTTTTCCAGTTTTATGGAAAAAAAATAATGTACATCACTGCATAAGTTTAAGGAGCACAACATGATGGTTTGATTTGCATATATTATGAAATGATTACGACACTAGGTTCAGCCAACATTCAGTAAATTCATTTTAACCTGTCACTCATTAGGGAAAAAGAAAAAACAGCTGCAGATGTGGTAATAAAACAGTTCTGTAAAATCTATAAAATTGTTCCTTTAAAACATAAAAATATGTGGCTTGCAAATTTAGTCTGAGATAGACATCTTAAAGACCAAATGTCTATCACCAGTGTTTAACTTTTCAACAAGATATGTTGTGCTCTACTACAACTGTATTGTTAGCTTTACAACTGTACATTAAAACTCTGTTGTTGCTTTTGTTGAAAGAGATGCTGTTGCTAGGAAAACTTCCAGATTTGGTAAAGAATGATTTTAATTGATGATATCTTTATTTCTTCTTTGCTGTAGGCCATATGTTACAACAGAAAGAATTTTTATTTGAGACAAAAAGACTTGGAATTGAATTTCTATTCATCCATCAACCATCTGCATGATATTAATCAAGCTACTGTGATGGATCTCTCTAATGGTCAATCAACAATTTCATAAGACTTCCTTCATCTCTGCCTATTGCCAGGTTCCTCTCAGCCCTGCCTGCCTGCCAAGAGCTCTTCTTATCTTCTTTGCTTGATCCATCACCAATTTTCTCCTCTGGACCTGTGGGTGTATATAATCCTGAGTTATGGCCATTCTCAGCCACGCTGATGCCAATTAAGTCCCAAGCGACAATGCTGCGAGGTTAGAAGTTCTGCTCTCTGATCATCAGTCTGGGTACCTTTACCATTGTTTTGTCAATACTTACTGCAAAACTTGGACATCCTATCTCTTCTAGGCCCCCGTTCTAACTCCTTCCCTCTTCTCTCTTCCTCTCAGTGAACATGGAGTACAGACAAGCTCATGTTTCATTAGGGCTCTTGGCTGTCAGTCTTGGCATCTCCTATGCTGCTCTATTTCATCATGATCAGGCAATGGCTCAAAAAAACACACTTCAAAAACCCTTATTTATTTCTGATAAGGAGATCTTATGCAGATTAAACCTTTTCTCTTTGAAATTTTCAAATTTGTGCTTAAAGAAAACATAGTCACACACTCCTCATTACACAAAATATACATTTCAGCAATACATAAATGTACTTGCTTTATTATATGCACTATTAATATCTTTCTCAGAAACGTTCTTGCATATGTTGTAAATATTCTGTTTGTCCTTTTAGGTACGGTTTCCACATTTCCCCATGAAGCCCCAGTCCCGGAGGCTCAGTTCCATAGATTTTATCAGACTACCAGTCTTTCTTTTAGTTTGCGCGGCCAATGAAAGATTTTCCTGGCCAGAAACCCATGTGAGGGAGTAGCGTGAGAATGAGGTATAGGTGCCCCAGATTTTCACAAGGCAGAGGGTGGGCAGAGGCTGTATGCTCTACTTGGGAAGCTCCTTTCTTACAATAGTTCTGAGGAAGTCATGAAAACCACTGTCTTCTTTCCCCTCCTGGTCTCTGCTAGTCCTTTCTTGGCTTCCTTGGTCCTCCATACCCCTTCGTAAATGGTGCCGTCATTAAATTCTCTATACTCTTTTTGTACATGCCATCTGTCTTTCACAGGACCCAGCCCGATATAGTCTCCCTGCACCAAGTTTAACTAAGCAGTATCTACTGCAAGTGCTCAGCTACCGTTTTAGAAATAATTGGTCCCTGAACAAAAAGGGAAGAAGGAACTGGTAGAAATAGTTTACAACCCTTCTGTCAGGATTTAAAAATGTAATTTCTTATTTAAAATCATCATACCCTACAGATATATAAAGATATATAAAGTAGTCAAGTTTAATAGAACATTTTATATACTTTAATAATGTTTAAGACTTAATTCTATAAAAGAGTATTTGAGGTGAAAAAAAAGAAATGAGTGATACTTTTCCTTTCTTATTCAGTTTCTTTTATACTCAGATTAAAAAAAAATCAAGTCTGGGAAATTCCCTGCTCAAAAATCAGGTCTGTAATTATGATCTTGGGAGTCTAATGATTTTAGGTGTTCCTTTCCAGGCAGCCCCCTTTGAAGCTGATTATTAAATCATCATTTGCAGATCATTTTTTTCTTACATAACTGATAAATAGTTCACGGATCTTCTGAATAATCAAGCAAGCAGTTATATTAGACTTTCATAAAAGACATTGAGTCTTTTGCTTGGGTCATCTGCAAGAGAGGACTTTCTTTTTCCTCTTGAATACTGCCATGATTATCTACAGAACTTTTCCTGCCATCCAATACAAAATTTATACTTCAGAGAAACTCCCATTCTGCTTTATCGTAGTATATAAGACTGATCCATAACAGTTGGGTTAGTAATTATGCATCATCAAACTTTTCCAGCTTTCTTGAAGGGATTCTGATAGACTTCTTTTTTTAATGTGTGTATGTGCGTTTGTTTGTTTGCTTGTTTGTTTGTTTGTTTGTTTAGAGGAAGGAGCAGAGAGAGAGAATCCCAAGCAGGCTCTGTGCCATCAGCTCAGAATCCAATGTGGGGCTCAGTCTCACAAAACTTGAGATCATGATCAGAGTCAAAATCAAGAGTTGGATGCTTAACTGACTGAGCCACCCAGGCACCCTGATTCTGATAGACTTCTAAACCATAGTATCTCATAATATTGTTGGATGACTATTATAGCAGAGGCTCTTCTCGAAGACTGATTTTCCATTTTTCCTAAGCATACCACCAGCCCATATATCCCAGACTTTTGGGGTCAGTCATGGTAATTTGACAGAATTCCAGCTCACTCTCAGAGTAAATGATGGGTGTCATTCCTAAACCTGGCCTGGGAAAATCTCAAACATGCAGTCCTCATGTTCATTCCTTCTTCTGACTGAATCACATGGAGATTACCAACAGAGTGACCATGGAAATCATGTGTGGAAGACAGTAGAGAGATCATTAGTATGCATGGCTGAAAAATTGAATAGAGGAGAGTCCTTCTTTCCTGTCTGGAATTGCCCTTTATTGTAACTGAGCAGGAAAAACACCTGTTGAACCAATACACATTGTTTGTCTATCTGTGGTAAAGGTTAGCCTACCCTAACTGACACAAGTGATATGACCAAATTAATTCTTTCTCACTGACGGTTTAAAACATTTTTCTCATTTGTGTAGTGAATTCCCTAGCTGATTTCATTGCATGAATTTTCAATTTTTTTAGATGGATAAGGATAAACATGCACCAAAAGGTTACTCACCTTGTTTAAGCCTACCCAGATACTTGACACCTACCTAAGTAGGTATATGTTGGGGGCTGGAATTTGAAGGACCATTGTCTGCCTCCAGAATATTGTGTGTAGCAATTGTGCCATGTGATGGACCAGTGCGTTCTACAGTGTAAAGTCCAATCTCTTAAGCATGGCAGTCAAAATCTTTCGTGATGTGACCCTAGTTCTTCTTGCCTACCTATTCCTTCCTTCCCTTCTCTATACCAACTAGGCACCAAAATGATCATTTCGCCAAAACATTCTGCATTTCTATCCCACTGTCTTTTTAAAAACTCTTACATCATGTATACTTTTCTTCTTCCTTTTAGTTTGTCAAAACCCTAACAATTATTGTCAGGTCAGCTAAGTGGTGTCTTCTCCATGGAGATTTACCTGAGCTAGCCCTATTTATGAGTCAGAAAGCAATCCTTTCTTTCTCTTACCTCAGGAAGCAACTGTTTTTTTTACCTCTTATGCATTCATGTAATAGGTTATATCCCAAGCTTCCTGAGAGTAGGAAGTGTTCTGTGTTCTTTTTTCGTTTCCCTAATGACTGTCACAAAGCCTTGAATAAATTCAGTATTCAAAAACTGCTGGTTTAAGCAAAATTAGGTTCATTATTTCATGGCCCTTTACAACATAGCAAACATTCTAAACAATTATGAAGAATCACTATTCCTAGATACCTGATGAAGAATCTTTTATATTGGGGCACTTGGGTGGCTCAGTCAGTTAAGTATCAGACTCTTGATTTCGGCCCATGTCATGATCTCACAGTTTATGAGATTGAGCCCTGGGTCCATGCTCAGCATGGAGCCTAATTAAGATTCTCTCTCCCTCCCCCTCTGCCCCACCCTCTCACGCATGAGCACTGTGCACTCTCTCTCTCTCTCTCTCTCAAAATAAATAAATAAATAATAAACTTATAAAAACTATTTCCAATTATCCAAATGTATTATCAAAGATGATTCAAAGGCCACATCAAGGTAGTCAGGAAGATGAAGGTCACAATGTTATTTGATTAATCTAAAATGATTTTGACATTTAATCATGGTATTCCGATTATAACGATAAGATTTTGTGTTTTGTGTCATAAGAATATTCAGCTCTTTTTCTCCATTCTTCATAATTTAATATATGCAACCAAATTCATTAAAAATAGAGATGTCACAGCATTACCACTAAAAATATAATAAATGTTAATCTCCCTGATAATGTGTTTCCATTTTATGTGGTCTACCTACAGACTAATTCATCCCTGTGGCAAACGAAACAAGGTAACAATGACATATCTCCACTTGGTATATGAATTATCCTAACAACATTTAATTCTATGGAAGTACAGATTTTCCTTAATAGTCATCAGTCTTATAATTCATTTTCAAAAAAAAAATGGTGTGTGAGGAATTTAATCAGCCATCCTGTTTTATCTGTTCAGTATGTCCAATTCTATCTCAAAACTGATGCACTTTTATACTGAAAATGTTTATCCATAACTCAAAGATTTTTAGTTTATCTGACTTAATACAAAATGGGCAAGAACATGCCTAATTCAACAGATACCAAAAATATCTCCTGCTGAACTGACATAGAGCCGCTATGGTAACACTTACAGAAACCAATTGCATTATGATCAAGAGAAATATTCTCAAGGGCAAGAACATATTGTGGCTCAAACCTCTGCTAGTGGAGGAGTGCCTGGTTATGTGGGCTCTTAGGGAGTTGTCTAAAGTAGGTGGGAACACCATGAGGTCCTTAAATTTAAGCACCACACAAGTGGGATATTGACTATATGAATTTTCTCTACAATAGAATTGTCCTGCTGTGCATAACCACATATTTCAGTCACATTGAGGTATTAGCCAATCAGTTGAAGCAAGTTTGCTTTCTTAAGGAGCTTAATCATATTTTCACAGAAAATATTTGTTGGCAAATATTTCACCAAAGAATAGATCTAAAACTTATTTTTATCTTCTCTGACATGCCTTGGAGATCTGGCCCCTTTAAGCAGGCTTCTATACACTGAGAGGCTAAGATTTAACATCCTTGGCTTTATGATGTGCAAAGACAAGCCCATGAGAACACAACTGCACAGGTTCCAAAAGAGGGCGAGTGCGTACATCCATGAAGGAGAAAACTGAAAAGCTGCCCCATACTTGCAACCTTTTCCTAAATTAAACTTCCATTTTCCTTTTTAAACTTCTTCTCACTTTGATCCTGATCAAAGCTATCCATTGTGGCTCTTAGACTATTGTTTGTCTTTGCTTGGTTCTTACCTGGATAACTATAGCTGATTATGGTCCTTTTCACACAGCTGCCCTTGCCATTCTGAAGGGCTTTAGAATCCTACTGAGTTCTTTTATATTTTGACTTCAGACCCAATTTCTGGGCTTTAGACATCAAAATGCTTTTTAAAAAAAATTCTAAATAAGGATGACGCTTATAATCAATATATATGTTTAATGGCACAAAGTTTTAGCTTCTCCTTCTGGAAAGATATTTGACAAATAACAGTTGACAGAAATATGTGATTTATACCTGGGAGTTGAAATACTGATTCAGGTTTGCCTCAGCAACCAAGGTAAAAGGTTGGTCTGCTTTGGTTTTGGATGTGTAATACTTATGTTGTGCCTGTTGAGCATGCATACACACACACACACACACACACACACACACACACACACACAGAAGTTAACAGTGGAGATAATACGTCCGTAAATTAACTAGATTTTTTTCTTTACATATTGCCAACAAAATGACTTTAATATATTACTTGGACTGTACTGGGGGATCAATTTAGTACAAACCTTAAAATAAAAAGTACTTTGTAAATGCACTCCAAGTGAGGTTTAGAGGCATCTATGAGATTTCTTGATTAACTTAGACACTGCTCCCACTCAATGTAAATATGGCCCGTGGCTGTGTACATTTCATAGATCATTTGCACTACTCAATAACATCTGAAGAATATTAATCAGGCTAAAATAAAAGATAGAAAGCTAAAGAAATTCAATATAAACATGTAGCAGAGTGAACTTCCTGACCTCTCCTGGTTGAACAGACAAATCTATTACTTAGAATTGGTCAACAGATACACAGGAAGGATTTGCCACAGGGTTATCAAATTTCATAACAATCAGTGACAGTGACGGGGCCTTGCTAGGAACTTGAGAGTTGAGTTTAAATTAAGATGAAATGTCCTAGATCAGGCATTAGATAAAGCTGCCCATTATATTATTAATTTTAATTAGATTCTTTGCTTCCTTATGTTCTTTGATCTGAGCTAAGTAATTAAGTCCATTTTACTTTCTAATTGGATTGTAGTGCATGTCTTGCTAAATCCAAAGATAAGAGAATGTGTAGGTCTTAAATATATACAGCTTTGCAGTGGGTATCCTGTTTATAGAATGGTGCTTTGGGGGTAAGAATACATTTTCAAATTTACTTTACTACAGCAATAGTGTTGATCTTTCCAGGGAGAATATAAAACATGATTTCTTACATTTATGTAATGTTTCCTGCTGAGTCCTTACTTTTAAAACAGAGGCTTTTGGAATATAGAAGGAAGATATTTTCTAGAAAGAGAGGTTTAGGGGCCCCAGAGACAAAATGCAGCCCATCTTAAAGACAGTGTTCCTAAGATAAGACTAGATTCTGGTTATGAGCCAGATCAATGATTTGATGGTGCAGCTTATCTTGAACCAACCGTCAGACTGTTGGAAACCTTAAATTTAATGATGCAGATGACTTTTGAGGTTGAGAATAAGGAAAATAACTAAAATTGAGCACATAATCTATTCAAGGCATGGTGAAAAGTATTTCATATAAATCATCTCATTTAACCTAACATTCCCCCCTTTGGAGTAAATATTTCACTGAAGTTCATTTTACAGAAAACTGTAAAGAAAATTGAAGCATAAAGACTTAATGTGACTTGACTCTATTGTTACATATCAGATGTAAACCTTGAACTGATGTATTTATAACTCCAAAATCTATGTATGTTTTAATCATTACCTGTCTCTGTACCAACTCTAGTTTAATCACAAGTCTTAGGAACCTCTTCCAGTCTTCATTTTCCTACATATAAGGTGGAGCCTGAAATACTTAAAACACTGCACCCGGCTGGCTCAGTCTCTTGGTTTCTGCTCAGGAGATGATCTCGTGGTACCTGAGATTGAGCCCCGCATTGGGCTCTATGCTGACAGCATGGAGCCTGCTTGGGATTCCCTCTCTCTCTGTCTCTCTCTCTCTCTCTCTCTCTCTCTCTCTCACTCTCACCCCTCCTCTGTTTGTGCTGCCTCTGTGTCTCTCAAAATAAATAAATAAACTTTTTTTTAAATTTGTTTTTACATTTATTTATTTTTGAGAGACAGAGATAGAGAGAGAGGGAGGCAGAGCACAAGCGGGGTAGGGGCAAAGAGAGAGGGAGACAGACTCGGAAGCGGGCTCAGGCTCCGAGCTGTCAGCACAGAGCCCGATGCGGGGCTCGAACTCACTGACTGCCAGATCATGACCTGAGCCAAAGTCGGCTAATCAACCGACGGAGCCACCCAGGTGCTCCAATAAATAAATGTTGTTGTTTTTTTTAAGTTTTCTTCATAGCGTACAAGGCTTTCCGTAACCTGACTGCTTAACTTGTGTGACTTTATGTCCTATCACTCACCTGCTCCCCACACTGATTCAGGCAGCCACCCAGACAGACTGCTGGCTTTTCTTCAAACACTGGCAAACATTCTCTGCCGAGAGCCCTTGTTTTTACGCGATCTTCTTCCCCATACCTATGCAAATGTTGTTCCTTAATTCAAGTCTCAGCTCAAATATGGCCTTCTCTGAGACGCATTCTCTGACCATCCCATACAAAATACTATGAAATATCACAAACACTCCACCAACACCACTTTCTTCACTATTTACCCCTGAGTCCATTTGATTTTTCTTCAGAATCTGAATTATATGACCACTGATTTTGTTTACTTTTGTACCTTTCATGTTTACTACCTTCCTCTTACAGAAACAGGTTTCATGAAAGAAAAAGGCCTTGATTTGCTTTGCTCACGGCAATGTCTCTAGAGAAGAAAGGGTGTATGGAACACTATATAAACTCATTTTAAAAAATAATCTTTCTCCCCATGAGGCCCCTGGGTGGCTCAGTCGGTTAAGCGGCCAACTTCAGCTCAGGTCATGATCTCCCGTTCCGTGAGTTCAAGCCCGAGTCGGGTTCTGTGTTGACAGCTCAGAGCCCGGAGCCTGCTTCGGATTCTGTATCTCCCTCTCCCTGCCCCTCCCCCACTCGTACCTCTGTCACTGTCTCTGCCTCTCTCTTTCAAAAGTAAATAAACATTAAAAAAAATATTTTTTAAATAATGAATGGTGGGGCGCCTGGCTGGTTCAGTCAGTCAAGCGATCAACCCTGGATTTTGGCTCAGGTCAAGACATTACGGTTTGTGGATTGAGCCCCTCCTCCGGGTCTATGCTGACAGTGCAGACCCTGGTTGGGACTCTCTCTCTCTCTCTCTGCCCTTCCCCCTTTCACACTCCTGCGTGCACACATGCTCTCTCTTTGTCTCTAGCTCTCGAAATAAATACGCTTAAAAAAAAATAAACTTTAGTAAATAAATAACAATGAAAGGTGAATGAATTAATGAATGAATGAACAGATATATGTTAATGTGCATTATATTAAAAGTACTATTGTATGCATTTTGAAATATGTCTGGTTTTATACACATATTTTCCAAAGATCTTTTTTAAACCTTTTTTTTTATTTGACACAAAATCTTCTATAAACACTGAGCCATCACACTAATACATTTGAGAAGAAGGAAATATCCTTGTTGGAGAAGGTCCAAGAGCAGGGCTCTTGTTTAAATTATGTATTTATTTCTAATACCTGCATTTCTTTAACCTTCCCAGCCAGGCACATTTAGCAATCTATCCTTGGTGAATCCCATTTCATGTTTTGGTGATAACATGTTTAGTTAGATAAAGTGACTTTAACTAGTAAAGTAGTAATATCAACTATAATTTTGGCCCCTGTTTGCCCTGATCTCCCAGCCTCTGAATTACCTGTAGGAATGGAGTCTAATTTTTACCCTACACATCCTGTTCAACTTTCTTCTCTCATTTCTCTGCCCGCTGCTCCTAATATCTGTTCGACCCATGTGGACCCCTGGATGTGTCCTTAATCCTTGCTGTTGGAACTTCTGATTGCTTACCTAGCCCTGGGATTTTGTGTGGTCTCCAAACTCCCCTCTGACTTTTCATTCTACTGTTTTGGTTACCATGTTCATCTAATTCCAAAATTTTGAAGGACGTTTTATTGTAACAAATTCAAAATTATAGTGAATGAAGTTACTGGTTAAAGGAAGAAATCACTAAGTATATCAAAAGTCAATAGCTATACATATTTAATATCGAATAGTATTTATTTTCATTGCTGGTTAGAAGTATATATCCTATCAACATGTACACGAGATACAGTGTTACAATATGCTGTGGTAAATTACCTGTATATGAAAAATGAGGTTTATTTATAATATAATTATAAATAGCAGAAAAACACCCTTTCTAAATATCAAGGAATTCTGTCATGGCTCCCTACAATAGTTTTGTGTTAATCTTTAAGGAGAAAATGGTGTAAAGCACTTGGTAAAATTTCAAGTGATTTAGTATGTAAACTACAACTTGATTATAGAGTATAATTCAAAGTATACACGATTTTTCAAAGGGCATTATGATTGATTGATTTTTTATTTAAAATAATGTTATTATTTTGCCACATGGCTTTACAAACACAGGAGTGAAAATAACATTTCTCATCGCATATGTGAAAAGATTTTCCATAGATGATTATAGAAATAACAAACATGACATACTGGGAAAACTGGATGAGAATGAGCTATATTTTTAAATAATAGATTCTACTTAATGAATTGGAAAACTGGACATTTGCTAGATCATAATATGAAGAAAAAATAATTTGTGCTTTACAGAAAATCTGTGCTTATAATTATGTTCTCTTACGCACAATGTGAACAATATTTCTTTTGAGGTAGACATAAGAATTCAAAATTAATTAAAATGGCATCCCCAAAAGACATTTAACACATTTAACATTAAACACATTATTATAGGGGCGCCTGGGTGGCTCAGTCGGTTGGACGTCCGACTTCGGCTCAGGTCATGATCTCGCGGTCTGTGAGTTTGAGCCCCGCGTCGGGCTCTGTGCTGACAGCTCAGAGCCTGGAGCCTGTTTCGGATTCTGTGTCTCCCTCTTTCTCTGACCTTCCCCCATTCATGCTCTGTCTCAAAAATGAATAAATGTCAAAAAAAAATTAAAAAAAAAAAAGAAAAAACATTATTATAGGCATTACCCTATCCCTTCATACCTAAAATGGGGCACATGCATGGCCATCACACATGACTATCTGAGAGGATCAAATCAGGATGTTTATACTTTCAGACCAAAAATCAACAGAGCACTTGAGTTTTGTTAGCTATTCAAACTTCTCTTCTGTCTATTCAATGTTCTGCTTTCCTATTGCTAATGTTCATTGCCTCAAATTGGCTGAAATATACGCTTTTTGTGTTCTACGAAAATTCCATCTTCTCTTGACAAATGTCCTTATGTCCTTAGAGTTCCTAAATTTATTCACTGATGAAACACATCTTCATAAATTCATTACCTAGTATAATAAATGTTTCTTTAAAAAGAATGAAAGAAGAGACTCTTAAAAACTGAGAATAGACTGAGGGTTGATGGGGGGGTGGGAGGGAGGGGAAAGTGGGTGATGGGCATTGAGGAGGGCACCTGTTGGGATGAACACTGGGTGTTGTATGGAAACCAATTTGACAATAAATTTCATGTTAAAAAAATAAATTAAAATTAAATTAAATTAAATGAAAAAAAAAGAATGGAAGAAAGAAAGAGAAATAAAGAAAGATTTACTTCCAGAAAAACTTTAGATATTTGTGATTTAAATACATTTAGGCAATTTATTATTGTCTGAGAATTAAATACTATCCACTGTTTCATTATGCCCTGGCCTTCATATATTCTTTACGAAGGTTTCAGGTTGCTAAGTATGCATGGATCTCAACACAGATATGCAGTATTATTGAATGAGATCTCTGTCTTTAAAAAGATTTAAGTCTATCCCTCAACATAGTAGACATCATATATGACCCACGACTAATATTGTACTCAATAGTGAAAGGTTGAAATCTGTCCCTTTAAGATCAGGAACAAGACAGGGGCACCCACTGTCACCACTCCTTTTCAACATAGTACTAGAAGTCTTAGCCAGAGCAGTTACTCAAGAAAAAGAAACAAAAAGCATCCAAATTGGAAAGGAAGAAGTAAAACTGTCTCTGCTTGCTGATGATACAATTTTGTATATAGAAAATCCAAAAAAAGTCCACCAAAAAAAATTGCTAGAACTAACAAATTCAATTTTAATATTTAATTATACATATGACATTATATTTATGATTAATTATATATATGATGACTATAAATGATGGGTTGTATAATTATATATGTGTATATATGATGAAATATTATTCAGTCTATAAAAAGAAGGGAATCCTCCCATCTGACACAACATGGATGGACCTTGGTGGTAGTATGCTAAGTGAAAAAGCTAGAGAGAGAAAGACAAATACCGTACGATCTCACTTATACATGGAATCTAAAAAACATCAAACTCAGAAATGGGGACTAGAATCATGGTTTCCAGGGGTAAGAGTTGAAGGAAAAAGGGAAAAGATCAAAAGTAGCAAACTTTCAGTTTCAAGAGGAATAAATTTCAGAGATCCAAAGTACAACATGATGACTCTATAATATTGTACACTTGGAAGTTGCCATGGCAGCAGAGTTTTAATGCTCTCACCATAGCAACAACAAAATGGGAATATGTGACATAAAGGATATGTCAACCAACCTTATTTTGGTAAACATTTCACAACATATACATGTGTCAACTCATCACATTGTACACCTTAAATTTACACAATGTTATATGTTGTCTGTCTCAACGAAGCTGGGAAAAGAAAGATCAGAGATGATGACCATCCTTCTATTTTAAGGCAGCAATGTAGCAGTTCAAGCATTTGCCCCATCCACCTTAACTAGATGGCTACTCCATGTAACATTAAGAAGGGGACTCTGAACATGTATTTTCGTTTTTGTATTAACATTAAAAGTATATGAACAATAATTATTTTGAGTAAATTGCAGTTTTAGTGGATTAAATGTTTCCTTTAGGATAAATGTCTTCAGAAATTTTATGGAAATATGTAAATCTTTTAAAACCATTGGTTATAATATATTCAATTTATGATTGTTGGTTTTTGGACAGTGAGCATGATCTTTAAGTCAGGCAGGTTATAAAAGTGAAGTGGTAGCTGGTGCTTAGGGAATGCTAGAAAGACTCTGAACAAATATCATCCCTACTCAGAAGAACACTGAGAAAAAGGAAAATGCCTTTCTTTAAAAGAGTAACAAGAAGTTACCTTCTTTTTATTAGGAAAAAATATCCACATTCACAATTACATGACTCAATTATTTAAATTCTTTCTTCTCACACTCAGAGAAACGGAAGATATGATCTACACCACCTCATACCCCTGGAAGGGGAAGTTTCCCTAGACTGAGAAGAAAATTAGTCATCAAATGAAATATCCAGAGCTCGTATGTAGGTGACAAAATAAGAATACTGGCAAGATTTTATTTCTCAACCTGTCTTTTTAGCTAAATATAAGGTGTGAATATAAAGAAATGAGACTGGTTAAAAAAATAAAACAGATAACAAAAAGAAATAAAAGTCATCCACATCGGTAAGGAAAAAAGAAGTAAAACTTTCACGATTTGCAGATGACATGATACTCTATGTAGAACGCCTGCAAGACTCCACCACAAAACTGTTGGAACTGGTAAATTCAGCCAAGTTGCAGATGAATATACAGAGACTGGATGTGCTTCCATACAGCAATAATAAAGCAGCAGAAAGAGAAATCAAGAAAAAAATCGCATTTATAATTGCATCAAAAACAATAAGAAACCTAGGAATCAGCCTAATCAAAGATGTGGAAGACCTGTGCTCTGAAAACTATTTAACACTGATGAAGATGACACAAAGTAATGGAAAGACATTTCAGGCTCATGACTTGGAAGAACAAATATTGTTAAAACATCTACACTACCCAAAGCAATCTACACGTTAACTGCAATCTCTCTCAAAACAACATTAGCATTTTTTGCAGAGCTAGAGTAAACAATCCCAAAATGTGAATAGAACCACAAAAGACAAACACACACTCACGTGCATGCATACACGCACATGCGTGCACGTGCACACACACACACACACACACACACACACACAGAGGTAAGAATCCGAGTGGAGTACTGTTCCCTTTCAAAGAATCCAAGTGACTATTATTCCCTTTCCTAGGGTCACTGAAAATTGCACACAGGATATAATCTGTATCCCACTGCTCTGAAATATTTTAGATCCGTCTATGAGAAGAGGTTAAAAATGTTAGGCTATAATACAATGGAAAGAGTTTGTGATTTGAAGTTAACTGTGAGTGTTTTGATGCCACCTTGCAAAGTATATTATATTGAGCAACTAACATGAGCCTCACTTTCAGTAATCACACTCTGTAGCTGTGAGAATGATATAATAAAAACACATAATAATTATGTGATACCTACTCAATAGTCAATTTTTACCTTCTTTTCTCCTTTTTCCCTGTCATGAATAAAACCAAACTGCCAAATCCTTGACAAGTACCGTTGCTACCTTTTCAAATTTGTTTCTCACTCATTCACATGTCCCACTTTTACATGGAACCTATTCTTTAATCGGCCTTAACTCGTTGAACATGCTTCAAGTAATATATAATATTTCCTTCCTGTTGTGGAATTCATTCATGTAGTTCCTTCTAGTAAAGGACTCTCCCCTAAACCTCAGTTTAATCTATGGCAATGTCACTGTTCAAGCAAGTATCACTGAAAGAATCCCCTGAGCCCAGATGGATGTAAGTCCTTCCTTTATGCTTTAATATAGCCAGACTCCTGCTTGCTTGCACACCCTTTCACATCATAGAACACATTTACAGCATTTATTTATTTATATACTTTATTTCAGGGAAGGAGCAGTAGTTTATCTTGTAGTCTTCCGCAGTAGACACCCCTAGTTGGTATTCAAACAAGGTGTTTTGGGTAAGTGTCTGTGAAATAAGAACTACAGAATTGTTCTGTATTCCATCTAAAATTTGTAATACAAACAGATTCTCAGAAGCTCCACAGTGTGAACAATTTTAAAGTCAATGCTCTTTTCTACTTAAATAAGAAAATAAGGTGTTTTGGGCTATTATGCTGTTTGTTTTAAAAGTCCAATATAAAAATACTAAAACCAACTTTTTGCTGAACTCTTTTTTGTAACTTATTTCTCCTGTTTTTACTTATGCAATATTGGAGGGTTTTTCAAATGATAAGAATTTATGTCTCTTACCTTCTCTGTCCTGCCTTAAAAAATCCACCAAAAAAATGCATTTCATGTCCTTGATGCTGTTTGCATCTTAGCTGATAAAAGACTTGCACTGTCATTTTTGACAACTAGATTTAATTTAAATTATCACATATTATTATTCTCTTTTTAAATTTCTCTTCAATTTTTATTTTATTTTTTTCACAGTTCAGTCCCTAGTAATCTGACATATTGTGATATTAACAATTTGGTAATATTGTTGCCACTTTCCAGTATGCTCCAGTATAAATTTGTAATCGTTTTTATACGTAACTGTTTACTTTGACTTTTAAGTTTAATATTACAACAAAAAGTACATTTGCACAGTATTACATATGCTTTGTAGATACCCTTTTAAACGCCCACAAGATAGGCTGTAACCATACTTCAACTATGGGGTGTTTAGAATGGTTTCTTATTAAGTTAATTTTTTTGTTATCTTTCACTATTTTCCTTTTACTGAGTTTGCTTTTTGCATTCACCTTAACCGTATGATTGGAATCAATTGCATTTAATTAATTAGGACATCTCCCGTTCCATACCTTGTTCTGTGTCCTTAGGGTTTACACCAGATGTTTCCTAATTTAGGAATCCTGCTCTTCAGCAACTAAGTCTGGAGATGGAACATTCTTCATTATGAGGCCATGCATACAGCTCTGATCACCTGGTGTAGGTCCCAGCTTCACCATATCTTGGCTCTATCACTTTGGCTGCTATACTTCTCAGTGCTTCTGTCTTCTCCGCTGGTAATACAGGGGTGATGATAATACATTCCTTAAGGCCGGGGATTAAATTAGCAAATGTATATAAATCACAAGTTTGTGAAATGGGTATATAATACATATATTAATATATCAGGAGCCTCACATGGCCTGCTGTAGAACTGATTGATATTCTTAGCTGTGTTTTGGTTGATATTTTTGATTAATGGCTTGCCTGAAGACATTCATATGCTAATGAAAGCCGGAGATAATATGAACAGAGGTGTTAAAGCTCTGTGAACAGTTTGGCCTGTTGGGTTAGATAATCTGGAAAGATTTATGAACCCAGGTTATTAACATGCTTACAGCCTAGAAATCTAGGACTTAGAGGTTTTACATATTTTCAGCTTTAGAATGATTAAGTGAATAAAAAAATACGATGTCTTAATGTGTCAATTATACTTGCATAAGAAAGGAAACCACATCTTTTTTTTAATGAGGTATAATTGACATGCAACATTACATTAGTTTCAGGTCTATAGTATAGTGATTCAACTTTTGTATACATTACTAAATGATCACTATAACTATAACAGGGCTGGTTACCACCTGTCTCCATATACGCTAATATACAATATTATTGACTATATTCCCCATCCTGTACATTACATACACGCAACTTATTTATTTTAAATATTTATTTATTTTCAGAGAGAGACAGGCCATAAGTAGAGGAGGGGCAGAGAGAGGTGGAGAGAATCCCAAGCAGGCTCCATGCTCAGCGCCGAGCCTGATATGAAGCTCAATTTCATGAGCCATGAGATCATGATCTGAGCCAAAATCAAGAGTTGGACACTTAACTGACTGAGCCACTAACCCAGGCACCCCATAACTTACTTATTTTACAGATGGAAGATTATACTTCTTGATCTCCTTCACCCATTTTGCCTCCCTCACACTCTTCCCCTCTGGTGAGCACCAGTCTATTCTTTGCATCTCAGAATTTGGATTTTGGTTTTTGTTTGTTTTAGAATCCATGTATAAGCAAAATCATGTGATATTTGTTTTTGCTCTGTCAGACTTCTTTCGCCTAACCGGATAGCCTCACTGTCCATCCATATTGTTGCAAGTGGCCAGATTTCATTCTTTTTTTTTTTTTTCAATGTCAGAGTAGTTTTCTGAAACGAGAACTACTACTCTGAGTAGTATTCTATTGTATATATAGTACATATTCTTTATCCATTCATTTATGGATGAGCACTTAGGTTGTTTCCATAATGTGTCTATTATAAATAATGCTGCAATAAAGCATATATCTTTTTGAGTTACCATTGTTGTTGTTGTTTTCAGATAGATACATAGTAGTTAACTACTGGATCACACGGTAGTTCTATTTTTATTTTTTTTGAGAAACCTCTATAATATTTTCTATAGTGGCTACACCGATTTACATGCCCATGAACAGTGTACAAGAGCTCCCTTTCTTCACATCCTCATTAATACTTTTTATTTCTTGTCTTTTTGATAATAGCAATCCCAACAGATATAATATCTGTTATATCATTGTGGCTTTGATTTACATTTCCCTGATGATTGACAATGGTGAACATCTTTTTATATAATTGTTGGCCATCTGTATGTCTTCTTGGGAAAAGTATCTATTCAGATCCTCTGCCTAATTTTTATTTGGATTGTTTGGAGGGGGGGACATTGTTGTTGTTGTTATTGAGTTGTATGAGTTCTCTATATATTTTGGATATTAACCCTTTATTGGATATATTATTTGCAAATATTTTTTTCCAATCAGTAGGTTGCATTTTCATTTTGTTGATGGCATCCTTCATTGTGCAGAAGCTTTTTAGTTTGTTGTAAGTTCCAATACTTTATTTTTGCTTTTGTTGCTCTTGCCTTTGAAATGAGATCCAGAAAGACATTGCTATGACCTATGTCAAGGAGATTAATGCCTATGAATCCCTCTAGGAGTTCTATGGTTTCAGATTTACATTCATGTCTTTAGTTAATTTTTTTTATTTTTTTAATGTTTTTATTTATTTTTGACAGAGAAAGAGACAGAGAATGAGTGGGGGAGAGGCAGAGAGAGGAAGACACAGAATCCAAAGCAGGCTCCAGGCTCTGAGCTGTCAGCACAGAGCCCAACACGGAGCTCGAACTCAGTGACTGACATTATGACCTGGGCTGAAGTCAGACGCTTAACTGACTGAGCCACCCAAGCACCCCTTCTTTAATTCATTTTGAGTTAATTTTTACATAGGATATAAGATAGTGGTCCAGGGGCGCCTGGGTGGCGCAGTCGGTTAAGCGTCCGACTTCAGTCAGGTCACGATCTCGCGGTCCGTGAGTTCGAGCCCCGCGTTTGGCTGTGGGCTGATGGCTCAGAGCCTGGAGCCTGTTTCCGATTCTGTGTCTCCCTCTCTCTCTGCTCCTCCCCCGTTCATGCTCTGTCTCTCTCTGTCCCAAAAATAAATAAACGTTGAAGATAGTGGTCCAGTTCCATTCTTTTTTCATGTGGTTGTTTAGTTTTCTCAACATCATTTATTGAAGACACTGTCCTTTCCCCACTGTATATATCTTGGATCCTTTATCATCAATTAATTGACTATATGTATGGGTTTATTTTTTGGCTCTCTATTCTGATCCTTTGACTTATGTGTTTGTTTTTATGTCAATACCATACTGTATTGATTGCTATAGCTTTGTAGTATAGTTTGAAATCAGGGAGGATACTATATCCAGCTTTTCCTTCTTTCTCAGAATTATTTTGGCAATTCAGAATCTTTTTGATTCCACTCAAATTTTTAAATTATTTGTTCCTGTTCTGTAAAAACTGCCATTAAAATGGAATCTGTAGATTGCTTTGAGTAGTATGGACACTTTGACAATATTATTTCTTCCAGTCCATGAGCACAGAATATCTTTCCATTTATTTGTGTCTTCTTCAGTTACTTTCATCAATATTTTATAGTATCCAGTGCATAAGCCTTTCACATCCTTGGTTAGACTTACTCTTATAAATGTTATTATTTTTGATACGATTGTAAATGGGATTTTTACCTTGATTTCTGTTTCTGATGGTTTGTTATTAGTGTACAGAAATGCAAATTATTTTTGTATATTAAATTTGTATGCTGCAACTTTATTGAATTCATTTATTAGTTCTAGCAGCTTTTTTTTTAACGTTTATTTATTTTTGAGGCAGAGAGAGACAGAGCATGAACGGGGGAGGGGCAGAGAGAGAGGGAGACACAGAATCGGAAGCAGCCTCCAGGCTCTGAGCCATCAGCACAGAGCCTGATGTGGGTCTCAAACTCACGGACTGCAAAATCGTGACCAGAGCTGAAGTCAGACTCTTAACCGACTGAGCTACCCAGGCGTCCCAGTTCTAGTAGCTTTTTGGTAGAGTCTTTAGAGTTTTCTATACACAGTATCATGTCATTTGCAAATAGTCATAGTTTTATTTTTTTATCCAATTTGGATGTCTTTTATTTATATTTTCTTAACTAGCTGCTCTGGCTAGGACTTCCAATACTATGTTGAATAATAGTGGGGAGAGTAGGCACCCTTGTCTTATTCCTGACTTTAGAGGAAAAAACTTTCACCTTTTCATCACTGAGTATCATATTAGCCATGGGTTCATAATTTATGGCCTTTAGGATATTGAGGTGCATTCTCTGTTAAGGGTTTTTCTGATAAATGGATGTTAAATTTTGTCAAATGTGTTTTCTGCATCGAGATCTTCGTAGACTTTTATCTTCATTTTGTTAATGCAATATGTCACAGTGATGGCAGATGTTGAAACATCTTTGCATTCCTGGAATAAATCCCACTTGATCATGGTATATGATCCTTTTAATGTGTTTTTGAAATCATTCTGCTAACATTTTGTTGAGGATTTTTGCATCTATGTTCATCAGGAAGATTGGCCTGTAATTTCCCTTTTTTTTTGTTGTGTCTGTCTGATTTTGGTACCAGAGTAATGCTGGCCTTGTAAAGTGAGTTTGGGAGCACCCCTTCCTCTTCAGTTTTTTTGAGGCATTTGATGATAGGTATTAAGTCTTTGAACATTTGATATAATTCACCAGTGAAGCCATCTGGTTCTGGTTTGCTGGGAGGTTTCTGATTGGGAACATAGTCAATGATATTGTATATGGAGACAGATGGTAACCAGCCTTATTATGTTGATAATTTCATAATGTATAAAAAGGTTGAATCACTATATTAGAGACCTGAAACTAATGTAATATTGCATGGCAATTATACCTCATTAAAAAAAAGATATGATTTTCTTTTTTATTAAAGTATAATTGACACATTAAGACATAGTATTTTTTTTATTCACTTAATCATTATAAAGGTGAAAATATGTAAAACCTTTAAGTCCTAGATTTCCAGGCTGTAAGCATGTTAATAACCTGGGCTCATAAATCTTTTCAGATTATTTATTTATTATGCTGTTTATGGAAACAGGCCTGTATCATAATGAGCTTTCCTCTTGGAACTGCTTTTGCTGCTTCCCCTAGAGTTCTGTTGATTTCCAGCTCATTGATTTCTGCCTCACCTGCTCTACTATTGAACCTCTTTAGTGTGATCTTCAGTTTGGTTATATTCTTCAGCTCTGTGAATTCTTTTCAGTACTTTCTTATATTTTCTATCACTATTGAAGTTCTCCCTGCATCCATGTATTCTCCTCCTGAGTTCAGAGAGTGTCTTTACGGGTATTACTTTGAATTCTAGCTGACTCTCTTAATCAAGGTCTTTTTCTGAGGTTTTTGTCTTGTTTCACGTAAAACATGCTTCTCTGTTTTCTCATTTTGCTTGACTCTATGTTGTTCCTATGTATCAGGCAAAACAGCTACCTCTCTGAGTCTTGTAGAAGCGGCCTGTGGAGGTGATGAAGGTTCTCATTCAGCATTTCCATAGTGCTTGGTTATCTCTTAAATCTCTATGCTTTTCTAAATCACCTAATTTGTTATTGATAAGTTTCTGTTGAGGGTGTACCACGATTTGTCACTATTCCATAAGAAGAGTCTCATTTGGCACCTATTTTCAGGCCCACGAGAAGTCATACCCTCGGGCAACAGTTTTTAAAGTCTGCAAATCTATACACTCCTGTCAGGCTGCAATGGCAATCCCTGCTGGCCTCCTGACCAGTTCTGGAGATGCTTCTTGAGTGATGGTTGCAAAAAGCTGGGCTCCACACAAGTGTATATGCTCCTTCCCAGGAGCCTTCATCAAGTTCTGGCAAGGCCAAGGGGGTGCACAAGGATGGTGTCTACCTGGTTATCTTCCCTGGGAGTGTCTCTTTAGTCTCTAGTTGTCTGGAACCTGAAGACTGTCCCTCAGGCTGAAGCTCCAAACTTAGTAAATTGACCATTTTCACAAGGAGACTGGTGCTTCAGTCTGCTATCTTTGTAGTGCCCTGAGAGTTGTGGCCCACCAAGAGCTGTCTTTGAAATTGTTCCATTCTTAGGAAGTTCTGGAATGCCAGCCCTCTTGACCACCAAAACCACGCAATCAAAAGTCACCCCCTGCGTGAATTGTGCACTACCACTGGTTTTCGCTAAGCAGGCAAAGTGTATAAGGCTCAGGGCATGCTCAGGACATGCTCACGGGCTTCACAAAGGCAGTGGGCGAGTGTCTTGTCTATGCATTCCTGCTGCTTTAGGCTGGGAGCAGGAGAATGCCTTGACCACTTGTGCTCACCAGGCCCAGCCAGGGGTCAAAGAAGTCTCACGATGGCCTGTACACTCCAGCTTCAACAAGGCAATGGGGCAGTGCAGCAATTGCTTGCCCCTTGGCACCCACCATCTCTTAGCAAGGCTACAGGAGGGTGCCACTACTGTGATGGCCTACCTGCACCAACAGGGTAGGTAGAGAGTGCAAAAATGGTGTCTTCCAGCACCTCTGTCTTCGAGGATTTTTAGCTGTTTCCTGCCCATCCAGTGGATGCTTTTATATTTGCAAATGACTCTCCTTCACATTTTGTCTAGGTGCTTTTCACACTGCTATTTTTTTACGGGGTTTCAGAGTGAGTAAAACTACACAGGAGTCCTTTAAAAGGGGAATCTCAGTTTCCTATAGCACTTTAGGATGTCAGCCCTGTTGGTTTTCGAAGTCAGACATTTGGGGAGCTCATCTCTCTGGTGCGGATTCCAAGGATGGGGTGCCCGATGTGGGACACCAACACCTCACTCCCCCAGGAGAAGCGCCAGATGGGTGAGATCCCTCCCTTTTGTGTGTTGCTGCACTGGGGGTGGGATTTTTGGTGAGACTGTGTCTCTGCCTCTCCTACCCATCTCGATGGGGTCTTTTAATCCTTTATTGTGGATAAGCAGTTCATCTAGTTTTCAGATCTTTTTCAGAGGGACTTAATCTATAGGTAGTCTTGGATTTTGTGTGTCTATGGAAAAGGTGAGTTCAGGATCTTCCTATGCTACCATCTTGCAGAACTACTATTCAAATTTTAGATGCCACATGGAGAATAACTGCAAAACTTGATTTTTCCAATGCAATCTTTTTCCAAACAAGTCCTCATGTCAGTCTTCAAGTGCATGTCAGGTTGTTCTGGTTTTATTTGCTTGTTTTTTGATCATTTGTTTGTTTTTGCAATTAAGACTATTTTGTATCTGGTTTTATCTTCTCACCATCACTACCGTGTAAGAAGGTAATGAGAATCATCTCACGGTTCTTACTACCCTCTCTATTAACATGTTTGCTCTGACTTTGCTGGCAGGAGTGATCTTACTGATTTTCTATTGAACTAGGTAGAGAAATAGCCTTGTATTATCTCCACAGATAGTTGGCCTTCCTAAGTCATTTATCAATTCTTATTACCATGAATGCAGGAGTAATTGAAATTCTGCATTGTCATCACCCACCACTGATATGACCCGAATTCTTCCCTGTGATACTTTCCTATCTCTTCTTATTATACAATAACTTCTTCTGGTAATTTATGCACATTTTGAATATTCCCATTCAATTTTGTGTGATGTGAGGCACACGGATGTTCTGCAGTGCTTCTACAAGATAGTTCATAGAAAGAAAGAAGTTTAATATATGACAAACATATTATTACTAGATGTGCTCTGATGTGGAACATGTGAGATTATACAAAAATTGAATAGAGAACCTTCATGTTTATCTTTTCTCTGTCTAATATGGAAAAATGTCTCTAGCTGAACTTAAAATATTTACTGTATGGTATATTTTTCTCCACAAGGCAGGCAAGTTAGGCCTGCCATAGCCCTGATGACTCAGTGAGAAATCAAACACAGAAGGGTTTAACCTGATTTCAACACAAATTTCCTTGTAAGATAAGGAGTTGTATCACTAAGTACTCACTTGTTCTCCTATTCCAGTCCCTCAAACCAAAATCATCAAACTTGGTCATCTGGGGTTTTCTGAATGCTAGATTCTTCTCCATTTGAGACTGCTGAAAAATTTAAATGCATGGATTGTGGGCACTTCAGGTTGACCTTTATGAAGAACAGGGGAAAGTTGCATCCACTCATTGGTGTCTTTGAGCTCAAGAGCATTCTTTGCACCACATGTTTATTGTTTTAGCAGCTTACCAGTGAATGCAGACTTACACCCTGCATACATCATCATTCACTCCAATTTACATGTTAACTACATGCATAGCCTATCCAAGTTCACTCAAAAAGTGTATTTTCTTTTCAAAAATAAGACTTCTTTCTCAAATTCATTTCACTAAACCCTAGAAGTAAATATTTCTAGAATCTATTCTTTCTTTTCCAAGCATTACCATTGTCATAGTCCAAACACTTATAAACTCTCTGCTGGATAATTACCAGAGCATCCTGACTGTCTCCTCTTTCTCATGCTACACTGTTCCAGATAGATCTTTGTTAAAAGAAATTCTTGTATCTAACTTCCATGTTTAGTATCCCCCAATGATTTCCTGTGAAACACAAAACAATCTATGCACCTTAATATACAAGACCCTTCTTAATCAGAACAACCTTTCCAGTTCCTTTTATTACCATCATTCACTTTGAAAATTACTCATAGTTCCAATACACTAAATGCTCACCTATATCCCTGCTTTACAAATCAATCTTCCTCTTAAACTTTCCTCCTCCTACCATATGGCCAATTTCCTACTTAGAAATTAGATCCTGTCATTCTCCAATGTCCTATATAAATTAATTTATTCTCATGTACAGTAAAATTATTTGTTATTAATATTTTCAGTGTAGTATATAGCTTAATGTGTTACAAGTGTGCTTAAAAGCAAAGATGGTCTAAACCATCTTTGCAATGTTAAGTCTTGTGAAATACCTTACACCTATGTGCAATGAATTTTAATAAAATTGAATTCAATTTTATTTAGCAAATCCTTATTATTTACTTAGTGTGGGATAATTTATTTTATAAGTATATGATTATTAGGCAAATAGTGACATAATACTTTTTTGCAATGTGGTTTAGAAATTCAATTACATATATGAATGGTAACATCTAATTTAGGCAAATCAACTCATTTCTCCTTCTTCCTTGAAAAACCAAAACTCCAAGAGCTGTTCCTGTTCAGAAAATGTTGCTTATGCCCTAGAGCCTTTATCAATGAAATTTCTCCAGACCTCATCTCAATTTTATCCTTCCCAGTTGAAGTCCTTCTCCAGACTTCATTCCTTGCTGAAATTCCCTTTGTCAGAAGCTCTTTCCAATTTTCTACAAATGAACCCCCTTTTACTCTGTGTCCCCTTTATATGTGTGACTGAATAATATTAAGTAACAGTTTTTTATAGTACCTTCTAAACAACAGTTTTCATTATGAACTATCAGCTTATCATGAAATTGAGGAGTGCTTACTGTTTAATCAGGAAAAAAAAAAAAAAACCTAAATGTATTATTACATCCATGAGAAAAAAAAAATCTAAATTCTAAAGAAGTAAGTTACTTGCAGATTTATGTAATCTAAGAGAATGTGGTTTTAAATCAAAATTTTGAATTTTGAAAATGTTAATAAAAACAGAAATATGCTTATAAAATGTGAGGGTCTAAAGGTGTCTTAGAGACCATGTGTTTCCACCTACTAAGCTTAGAAATTAAAAAAAAAAAAAACAACTAAGAATGCTTGCCTCAAATCATATATGCAGTCAGCAAAATATCCAAACTGAGAGCCCTACTCCCACAGATTCCCATTTAGGCTCCATTTAGTATCATGCAGTATTTCTGAAAAACAAAAGTAGCTACCTGGATGCCTGGCCAGGGATCTGATTTGCACTATAGCTACAAGATGCCTGGGATCCAGACACTTAGACATTTTTGTTTCCACTTGAAATTTGGGGAAAAAAATCTTTTTGCCCTTATTTCTTATATCTGGGGTACATCTTGTGTGTTGAGATTAACTTCGCTTTTGATTTTTCTGAGAAAACAACTGTCCATTTATACTTCTGTTTGTCCTGCCCTGAACTATTAAAGACACTAGATGTTGCCTCTTTGAGAGTAAGTAGAGTTTGATACAAGCAGTGGGTGCACTGACTTACTCTGATGCAACCTTGCTTCATGTGAATTATGCAAGCACTCCTGGCAACTATCTGTGGCTGAATTTATATGCTCTGCTAAACATCCAATCATCAAGACAGCTACTGCTACCCCTGTCATCAGAAAACTATATTTCCCTCTCCTTACATTTAGTATGTGCTTTAAAACCTCACATTTATTCAAGCTTGCTCAGGCCAAGTTTTATATTTTCTCTTAGCGCTGTGCTGATTATTCACCCATGTAACTACACTCAAAATTAGCATCAAATTGGAGATATGAGGACCAACCATAATAAAGATGTTATGAATACTCAAATCTTCAGATCTGAAACTTTCTACTTTAAGAGTCTAGCACATAAATGTCAGAGAAAAGCACTAACCTTTGGATTTATGAAGAGAACTCTGATGCCATCCTGTGGGCATTTAAGGATACTCTGAAGTTTTCCTTTTACTAGGGCAGTTATGTTTAATGGCATGCAGACCAAAAAGGGAATGACATGTAAAAATGTAACAAACGCATCTTCTCCTAGAAGCAAACTTCCACAAACATGTACTTTAAACAAGATATATTTCAAATAACACTATAAATATCTATCTATCTATAGATATCTATAGATAGATAGATAGATAGATAGATAGATAGATAGTATTATTCAACCACAGTCAAGGACAGTATATATTTCAACATATATATACAATATACATAATACAATATATACAATATATAAACAATATATATTTCAAGTAACGCTATATATGTGTGTGTGTGTATACACACACACATATCTTCAACCACAGTCAAGGACACTTCTCGAAATTGGCTCTTTGAATTCCTGGGACAATTTGAAAGATGACAAACCAGTCTGAATTATAGAATCTTAAAAGCTTTTAAAATTAGTGTCATGATTCTGGGAAGAGGGGTTGGGATGGTCATGTCTATTCCTGGATAAACACTGTGACATGGGCTTACGATAAGAAGAGATAAATTCCTCTTTTTTTGTATTATAATCTGCTTCCAGTTTTAACAGTTTCCACTGCCCACCCATGCTCTAAATGTGATAGGGTTTGGATAAATCAATATTAAAGGAAATCAGACTCTCAAGTGATCTAACTTTTAATTCAAAGATCTTTACTTTGGAAAAAGCCATCTTTCATTGTGTAATAAATCCCTTTTATGAACGCTCCAACTCATATAGTGTTTAAGTTGAAACTGGTTACCTGAATTTTTTCTGTGAAGAGAAGTATCAGTAGGTGAAAATTGCCAGAAAATGAGGAAATGCAACCTGTGCATAACTCCCAGGGTAGGGCTCAACTAACCACTAAGTCATCTTAAAAAAAAACAAAAAAGCAGAAAGAAAGATATCAGGAATATGTTTTCTATTTTCAGCAGAGACTAGATTCCTAATTTGAACAGAAGAGGATGGTTTCAAAATTCTTGAATTTTTCAGGCTAACTAAACGAATTACTTAAGACATTTTATAACACAGGACACAAACACATCTCATGGAAAGGGAGAAATTCATTGGCACTTGCAATCCAAGAAACATGAACAGCCCACTTGGTCAAGTACAGAGATGCAGAAACTCATGGAACAAGGATATCCAATGGTGTCGGGACCCTCTACATCTGTCTACCTTTGTATATTGTTTCATCACAAAACTGATGTTTTTTCAACAAAGTGAGGAAAAACAGCCAATTGCTCCTGAACCTCACACTGATGGTAACCATCACTAGAAAAAGATTGACTTTCTCAATTCCAATGTAAAAATTCACAAGCATGTGTGATGTGCTCAGCCTCCGTCAGTTGGGTTTTACACTTTGTAAAAATTCAGGATTTGGATTAGAGTAGTTGATTTCAAATCCTACAGGCACCATGAGAGTTACCTTAGCTGAGTTACTTAATTGTTCTTTTCTCAGGTTCTTTATCTAGATAGTAGATGTAGATCTAGATCTCTGCTTTGTATAGTTACAGCACTCTGAAAATTAAAAAGCACTATGGGAACGAATAGTATTATTACTAGTATTAAATGCTAAAGAAATAGAAATTATTCGGGCACCGGGGTGGCTCGGTTGGTTAAGTACCCAACTTTTGGCTCAGGTCATGATCTTGCAGTCCGAGGCTTTGAGACCCAAGGTAGGCTCTGTGCAGACAGCTCAGAGCCTGGAGCCTGCTTCGGATCCTGTGTCTCCCCCTCTCTCTGCCCCTCCCCCGTGCTCGCTCGCTCTCTCTCTCTGTCTCAAAAATAAATAAACATAACTAAAGAGATTGAAATTATTAATGTCTTATGCATTATGTTTTATGCATTGTCCTTGCTTTTCAAAGGGTCCTTCTAAAGAGTGTCTTCATCCCGTCTTCAGACTACCAAAAACATACATTCATGTCTAAGTAATTAAAGGGACATTTGAGTTCAACTGACCAATTATTAGGTGGCTACGTGCAAGGATGTAGAAGGCCCAGTGAGTACTAATACTAAGGAAATACATGCAAGTCATTGTTGCCCTTTCAAGGTGTCTCTTTAGGAAGCTCCATGCTCATTCTTTCAGCTGTGCTGCTAATACTCCACATATTTCTGGAACTGGTTTTTTTTTTTTTTTTTGGAACTATATTCGATCAGTTTACAACCCAATATGAACATTATAGTTTGTATTATAATATATTGCACTATATTATATTAAAGTTTATAGCTAGTACAACAAAATAAAGACTTTGTCTTGGCCCAAAGTTGTGGAAATTGTACACAATTGGAAAAGAAATCTTGATCTTTTTGTACTTTTACATTGTGTCTAGAGGAAATTTCTTATCACCCTGTCTGTAAGCCTCCTTGATAGGGTTTCTGAGGCAAAGTTTATATATTCTACCAATGTGGAAGCTCGATTATTTAGAATATTAGAATTTTAAAATCTAAAAGCCAAAATGAAGACTCATTATGAACCTCCTGGGAAACATATATATTCAGATATTACATAATTAACTGATTCTTAAAACACTTGTCAATAACATCAATTCAGTAATTCTTTCACAGCACTTTTGGAAACATAAAAGGAATAAAGGGTGAAAAAAAGTGTGTCCAGAATGTCGTTTGAATTTCATTATATTTGTAAATATGTGTGTGCATGTGTGGGTGTGTGTAATGTAGATATTGAAATCAGACACAAAATTGGCTGTAAAGTGGATAATGAATCTGTCAAGGAGACCTAGAGTTCTATCGTGCATTCAGTAATATGCCAGGCATGGATTACATACAGTTAGAACAACAGAGGAAACCATGCATTGCCATTGAGCCATGGAACCCCGGGGCCAGCACTGAACAATGATTGAGGGTTGCAGCAATTACCAGTTACACTTATCATAGTGAACTCGATGGCCAGGAATAGAACAACATGATCATAAGAGGCAAGATAAATCAAATTTTTCCAATATCTTCTAAACTGTAGTCCACCTAAATCTGGAGTCCTAAGTGATTTTTATATGAATAGGTGCTCCCAGAAAATTTTATCTATCTCTTTTTATTTTAACGTGTCACTGTGCATATGACCTATTTTACTTTAAACACTTTTCATCTTGTAGAATATCTATTAGTGTATCAAGGGATATGAATGTTCTGTGCTACCTATCAGATTCATCAGATTGATATACCATATTTAGAGAAGGTCAACGTAATACACCTTGTATTCTCTTTCTCGTATTTCAATTTTTCTGAGATAAGTGGGATAAGGGGGTAAGGAGTGAGATAGTTGGAGTAAGTGCCAGGAAAATAGTAGGTCCAATAGCAAGAAACTATGGAAACTGAGGCAAGAACAATGATAAAGTGAATTATTGGTTGCTTACACATGACGATGAGTTTTCCTAATAAGACAAAATAATAAAAAAAGCATGAGAAATTAATGTTTTGAAATAAATTACTGAGACTATTTTGGAGAAAACTTTGAACAACTAAGAACAACAAAGAGGTTTGGGTATCTAATGAACGTATACAATGGTGGAACAGAAGGCAGCTAGGAAGATATGAATTGTTAAGTCTGTTTATTTCAAATTTTGTTTAGCAATATTGTTGCTGGTATCAAACCCTAGTTTGTCCTTGGGAAAAAAGTGACTTGTTTGCTTTGGCTCACTTTCTCTGACCGTCAATGAGTAACACCAGTTATGCTTTGGCAAGGCATAGATGAAGCATTACTTATTCTCTATAAAATGTTTACACATGAATTGGTAACTACAAATCATGAATAGTTATAGCTCTAAATTACACAAATCAGGATCCCCCACATTGGAAATCAATTAAATTTTAGCTTTGCACAAGCTTTACTAACATCAAGGTTGCACATTTCTCCTTGCCCATTGGGTTTCCTATAAGTGAACATGATATGTAACTTAATTATATACAAGTGTCTATGTGCACAGGCATATTAGACTGAGTCAATAGATGAATGAAGCATAGTCACTGGAATATTAATGCTGCATTTCTAAACGTAAATTGGCAGATTGATTCTCAGATCACAAGGCCCAAAATGTGAGGGTAGACTGAATTTAGAAAGATTCTTTCTTCCTTCCTTCCTTCCTTCCTTCCTTCCTTCCTTCCTTCCTTTCTCTCATTCTCTCTCTCTCTCTCTCTCTCTCTCTCTCTCATGCTATCAATCCTGAGTACATTCTCCTTATCTGAAAAAGTCAAAACCCAACCACTGCCAGAGGTTTAAGGCTTTTGTAGCCAGCTCCTCAGCAACTCACTAAATCAATGGATTTATCCAGATCAAATCCTATGTTGTACACCTTAAACTTATAAAATGTTACATGTCAATGGTGTCTCAATAAAACAGGGGGGGGAAGTTAAACAAAAAAATAATTAATCATTGTATTCAAATAGACACTTGGGAATGGAGGAGTTAACCGCCCATAAGAATCATTCTGAGTGTATTACATGTTCCTCTTCTAGTCCCCAAACTCTACAGCTCTGTCTAACTACAACCATCTAGGTTTCTATGTAGCTACTCATCCATGTTGAATGGATTGCTTTTACTGTCTAGAGTTTTATGTCACCTCTTTTAATTTTTAAGAGTGGTGATTTTTTTTAAATTCATTAAACAAAAAGTCAAAACTGATACACTAATCAATTACCAATTTTCCTAATGTGAAGTTACGCACATTAAAAAAATGTATAAAACATTAATGTATAGTTTATTCAGGGATTATATTCCAAAATTCATCTAATCAACATGCAGGCCAAGAAATTGAAGACTGACAGCATCCTAGGAGCCCTGTGTGTGTCCTGTCCTGATCCCTGTCTCCCAACTAGAGATAACTGTTGCTTCCCTTTGTAGGTTTACAACCTGGGTATGCATTAAATATTAAGTGGGTTTTTTTTTCCCCATTTGAACTTAATAAAAATCTATTTAATATCTTTGTGGATTTTTTTACTTATTTTTTCATATGTTTTTGTGATTCATCCAAGTTGTTATATGCATAAAAATTAGGAAGACTAATTATTTAATACGTGTTCTTTCTTTGTAAAATAACTTGGTGAAAAAAAAAAAAAGCTAAGTATAGAAAAAAAAATACTGTGGTTGCCTTTAGCAACTGGATGAGAAGATGTTGGTCTTTTTTCTTTCTACATTAATCTTCCAAACCAGAGTGTAGTCCTACTTCCAGATACCAGTTGGCTTGCACAACTCAAAGCTCCTTTTCCCCTTTTTGTTATCCTTTGAGGATGAGGGCCATATTCTAGGTCTTGCACTGCCAGCTGGCTTCTGGTACCACTCACTGGCAAGAATGAACACCGTGGAACATAAGCATAGAAACAAACTTTGAAGTAGGTCTCCTAGCTCTGGAAGGCAAAATCAAAGCTGGCTTGGTTGGCAACCCAAAAATATAAAATTTCACCAAAGTTCTCACGTAAGGATGAGTTTCTATTTTATTTTGATATTTAATGTCTCCTTAGTCTGAGAGCAAAGGAGAAATATTGCAGTCCATAGTATCAATATAATTATATTTTAATATTTACAAGAAGTCAAGGGAAAAATTAAAAGCAGATTTCATATTCTCCCTCTCATAATAAGTCCCCAGGTGTTTTGATGACAATGTTGATAAAATAAGCAAATGGTCTATGAGATTCAGCCAAGTGAAAGGCTTTCTACTATGAAAAACCTATGCCATTAATATTTCTGGGCCAATATTATAGACACAAGATAGACTGTGAGATAGTCATTTTTTTTTTACTTTTCTGATGAGTATGCACATAAGATATGTGTATATAGGTATCTGAATCAGGAAGATAAGTCAGCTTTAAGTTTGCTATGAATTATTTATTTTCTAATTTTGCCTCTTGTCTTATTTCCCATTTCAAAAGGAGCAATCCATTAAAAGTTATCCTGGTCTCTCCAGGCATTCAGTAAGTTTTTGTGTGATGACTAAGTAAAAGAGGAAAAATAGCTAAACCTATTGAGGGATTAGGCAAAAACATGCAGATAATTAAAACAAGATCACTGGGCAATAAACATTTTGAATGTGGAGTCTTAAAGAGAAAAGTATTGCTAAACATGAAATCATAATACCCTTCTAAATCTTGAAATACATGCTCCCATGTTTGCACCAGGGTTTTGCTTATATTTAAATAACATTTCCTTAATGCAGCAGCATTAGTTCATTTTTCATTGATCCCTACTCACATATACAATACAAATAAAGTTATCAAGCTATCATTAACTTATTATTTATGAAGGACTTTCCTATCCATATTTCTTTTGATCTCCCAAACAACCCTATCGCTCAGAGATTTAGTCAACAAATATTTACTGGATATTCTCCAACTGTATATTTCACACTGTGGCAGAGCTATGGTACAGCATACAAGCAAAGTCCATACTCTCATGAAGTTTGCCCTTTGGTGGGGAAGCCAAAGGACACATTGCTCCAATTAATTATAAGTGACTAGATAATTATAAGTATCAGATGTTGTAAAGGAGAAGACTACTGTCATAAGATGAAGAAAGGGAAAATAACTTCTACCAAGTTTTGAAAGTAATATATCTCTTTTCCTTCCTTCTTTCTACCTTTCCACTGTGTTGGTATTTTTAGACACATGCTATACATTCTTTTTTTTTCCCCAAAAGACATACCATCCCCCTTCTTTTGAGACAACTTTATAGTTTTTATCAGAAGAGGTTAGGTTTTCTTCACTTGTTGTGTTCATAAATAATTGAAACTTCCCAAGAAAGTGGCATACAGCTTTCTCAAATAAGTCTTCAATGACTATATAAAAATGTCATTTTGTTTTCCTGGTCATTGATGTTATCACTGTTGTTTTTGTTGTTACCCCCCACCAAAGACTATGGAAAAGAATATTGGATTCATAATGATTGTAATCTTTTGAGCCTTTGGGGGATTTTTAAAAGTTTATTATTCTCTCCTTGTACACTGTGGTGTTAACCCATGGGTTTAATTATCATGTTTTTTGTGTTTTTTTTTTTAATGGAGTAAAATTGAGAATACAGGCTTCTCCACATTTTGAAGAAAAGAGAGGAACAAATTTAAGCATAAAACCCCAGCAATTGTTAACCAAACCTAAGAGTCTGCTTTGAACCTTATCTAGAGGAATAATCCTAGGTAGATAAAATTGAAAGTTTAAGCCCATCTTCATAAGGTTAATAAAAAGTTGCATTAAGTGTTACAACTCATTATCATTTTTACACAAGGCTTTGTCATCTGATCATCGTGGTTTCATGTGAAACAATGTATTATTATTATCACCGTGTATTGAATGAGTATCTGAGGCCCTCAGTTTCTGTGGTTTGTCCAAGGACAATGGATGATGAACATGATGCATCAAAGAGGCAGATGGGCAACGCGAAAGAAACTTAGATGGGGTATTTTACTTTATTTCTATTTATGTATATTTTTGTTCCATCGCCATTGGTCAATGACTTAAAGAGGGAGTATTTTAGATTCTAAAGTTTTCTTCTTGCCAATGAAAGAACCATATATTAGGAGAGCAGGAAATCTCATAGTGACATATACAGAAACCACAGATGTTTAACTGAATCAAGAGAACTCCTATTATGTATTTTGCATCAGAATCTAAGGAAAGCCACTTTATAGGCAAACCTTGCTTCCTTAATCGCCATGTGTGTTGACTGCTGCTGTTGATGGGAAAGAACGTCCAGGAGTCTTCAAAGCTGCACTACTTCTTAAGAGAAAAATGTACAATGATACAAAGGAGACAGTGGCCTGTTGGAATAAAAAGTCACAGCACACTGCCATTTATCCCATAGTTACTAATACCGGGAATGAGAAGCTTCCTTAGGACTAAATCTATGGCTGTGTCTTGGAACAATAAAGGAAAGATCTAAGAGGTCAGAATCACAAGAGAAAATATTTCTATATTACAGAATTGAAGAATTCCATTTTTATCCACAATAGCTAATGCTGTCCAGAAACCTCTCGGGCAAGCCAAAGAAGGAAGAAAAAAAAAAAAAAAAAAAAAAAAAGTCAAGCTGGCCACAGATGTCCAGAATATGCACCCTCATTTATTGTGCAGTCACATAAGAGAAATGACCTCTCCGGAGGGTGCAATATGAGTGATTAAAGTTTCCTTTAATGCTCCAAACTACTTCCAAAGCTCAGTGGGAACTCTACATTATATTTCTGAACAAAAAAAAAAAAAAATTGAGTAAATATAAATACACCATTTTTCCTCCTTAGACTTTACCTTTGACTTTTTCCTTTATATTTTCTCCAATATAGAAATCATGATTTCCTTTCTTCTTCCAAATATTATAGATGTTACATAATTTAAAACAATGAGTGCTCAGTTTTAATTGTATAAGAGCATTTCACCTATTCTGAATATACAATGTGTTGGCTTTATTCTTTTTAGTGGAAATAAAAATGTTTCATTTATTAAATTAAATATATCTTTAGCTAAATGAATTCTATTGGCTTTTTCTGCATTGGTTGCAGCACTAAGTGTAAGATTTGCTCAGGATAGATAAACTATAAGAACATCCTTGAGACCAAAGTGGTTAGCCTTTTTTTTCTAGGAGATGAACATCAGAAAAAAAAAAAATGTCACCCAGAAAACTGAAAGTAAATGAATAACATGAAGGCTAACTATGAAAAGTTTGAGAACATACAGGGAATATTTGGAATTATATACTTATTATGGAATAAAATAATGGTATCTGGGAGTAAGGACAAGGAATGAAAGAAAAACAAAAGAATTTGAGCATTTATGAAAATAAAGATATACTATCTCAAGCATGAAGTTTTTCTCAGTTAAAGCAAGTTCTTTTATTTGAATGTTATTTGCCTGGCGACCCCCGAACTCAATGTAGAGAGTCAATAAATAAGTGTGGAGGGAAAGGAGGAGGGTATGGGGAGAGAGAGTGAGAGAGACAGAAACGAAATTTTAAAAACCGTTCTAAGTTCTAGCATCCCAGAACCTTTCTTGTGCTCGCTTCACCCAGAATCATCCCTTATTCTTTTCTTTTTTTTTTTTTTTAATTTTTTTTCAACGTTTATTTATTTTTGGGACAGAGAGAGACAGAGCATGAACGGGGGAGGAGCAGAGAGAGAGGGAGACACAGAATCGGAAACAGGCTCCAGGCTCTGAGCCATCAGCCCAGAGCCTGATGCGGGGCTCGAACTCACGGAGCGCGAGATCGTGACCTGGCTGAAGTCGGACGCTTAACGGACTGCGCCACCCAGGCACCCCTCCCTTATTCTTTTCTGTCATTTATTCTCACCTTGCCTTACTCACAGCATATAGATCCAATTGTGCATTCTTTTTTTGTTTTGTTTTTACCAAAATATTAAAATTTATTGCAATTTACTTTCTGCCTGGCTGGAATACCATCTCTCTCTCTCTCTCTCTCTCTCTTTTTTTTTTTTTTAAATGTAATTTATTGTCAAGTTGGTTAACATACAAGGTATACAGCGTGCTCTTGGTTTTGGGGGGTAGAGTCCTGTGATTCATCACTTACATACAACACCCAGTGTTCATCCTGACAAGTGCCCTTCTCAATTTTGCATTCTATCTCCATCTCCTACTTACAACTCTCTACCTTATAGTAAAGTACTCCAAGTTGGAAAGAATAAATTCTTATTTATTTCTGACCAGGTCTAAAGCAGTAGCCATTGGTAGACTTTATGAGCCTCCCACTCTGCAAATGAAGAGGGATCAGCTGCCTTACCAAGTAGAGTAAAATCTTCGTTTGTGAGCATAAGTTACTCTGGAAACCTGCTTTAATCCAAAACACTTGTATATCAAAGCGAATTTCCCCATAAGAAATAATCGGGACTCAGGTGATACATTTCACAACCCAAAAATATTCCTATAAAAAGATCACAATACTGTAATAAAATACAAAATAGTAAAGAAAATACAAAATATAAAGAAAAATAAATAGTATAACCTGCACTTACCTTTGAAAACCTCCATGGCTAGTGCGAGGGAGACAAGAGATAGGAGAGTTATTGTGTAGGACAACTTTCACTATCACTAACAGAATCACTGCTATCTATTGTCTCAGTAGAGTCTTTATCTGCATGGGGGGCCTTTGTATATGCTCGCACAGGTGTTGAGAACAGTACAGTATTAACAAACTCTTGTCATGTACCGTATTTAATGTAACTGGCAATCAGACAGCTGAGGAAAGGGTCTATATCTGCAGGCAGCCTGACCTAGAATGAAGCAAAGCATCCTAAGCTTACTCTTGCATGGAAAAGCGAAGAAGTGTCCACAGGCACTTTGAAGTGACAAAAAATACACTAGTGCCAGTTGTGGGCACCTTCCAATGTTCTGAAAAATCACTGATTTCTGTCAAGAAATCACCACAGCCTGAGACCGAGCATCCGAGCATGGGAGATGATCACCCACAATCTGCCAGCAAGGGAGAGAGAGGGAGAGAGAGAGAGACAGAGAGAGACAGGGAAAGAGAGAGAGAGAGAGAGAGGAGAACCATTGACTCAGTCATGATCATGTGACATTTGGGCGTCACGTATTACTCATCTTGCGGAACACTCACAGAACAAGTGACTCACAATTCAAAGTTTTACTGTAATTTAGCCACATCATAAAATGGGTAGAGGCAGCGTCCTTTTTAAATGGAAGCACTGAACTAAGAAAAGACTGCAAGAATTGATCTTACAGAGATTTTTTTTTTTGGTAGTCATCAAACTATAACTCCTAATCAATAGAGAGCCAAACTCTTATGTGAGTAAAATTCCAGAAACAAATCCGACTGCATATCATACTCTAGTCAACAAATCCATTGACAGCCAGAGCAACGAGTAACTATGCTGGTGTTCTTTCATAAAGAACTTATTTTTTTTTTCCAGGAAAAGGGAGCTTCCAGCTAAACTCTTCTGTCTGATACACCAGTATGAAATGATTCTCATGACACAGAGAGATAAACTAATCAAAAGTCATAATAATCACAGGATTGAATGTGAAAATCTCGTCACCTAATGATCCCGTATATGAATTATACATAATTTAGATCCTTGATAGCAATGGCTAAAGAAGATACACAATGCTAAGATATGAACCACCTTAAGAAAAGGCACCTGAGTGGATCAGCTTGTTATAGGTTAGCCTGAATTTAGGCTTCCTCTAAAGAAAATTGGAAAACTTGCAATGCCCTCTTTGATTTACCACCTGTATATGGCCATAGGCAGGAGCAACGTTTACTCAAAGCAGATAGAAAGAACCTGTTAATTTGTTCCAGGTTGTATTCACTGCAATAATTCAATATATATGTATAATAATCTAATTCTAGCAAAACCACCATAAGCAAGGTAATACTTTTCCTTTTTTGCAAAAGAAAATATACAAGCTTCACAAAGCTAGTAATTTGCTGATGACCACATAATTAAAGATCTGAACCTAGCTCTAGGTTCTTTGATTCAAAAATCTCATGCAATTTGCCTGCTAGTATATTGCCTTTTTTTTTTTTTTTTTTTGGTCTTACAGAATGTTGTAAATAATTAAGGTATACAACTTAATTGGTGAGTTTGAAAATAAGTATACATCTGTGAAATGATCACTATAATCTGCGTTGTATGCCTATTCATTCTGCCCAAAAGCTTCGTTTTGCTCTGTTATTTTAATAGTAGTAATAAGAATACAGAACATAAGATCCATTCACATAGCAAAAATTTTAGTATCTGATACAGTATTGTTACCAATAGACACTGTACTGTACAATACATTTCTCGAACTTACTTGTTTTGTAAAACCAAAACTGTATGCTGTCTAGTTCCCCCGGGGGGGGGGGGGGCCCGGGGGGGGGGGGCCAGTGCACTCCTGCTTCTATGAATATTACTATTTCAGATCGCTAATATAAATTCTATCATGTCATATTTGCTCTTCTGTGTCTGGCTTATTTCATTCCGCATGTCCTCCAGGTTCAACCATGCTGTAGCAAATAAAAGGCCTTTTTGAAGCATAGATAATATTCCATTTTATGTGCATACCACCTTTTCTTTATCCATCCTTCCATTGATGAATATATGTATATATTTTTTCATATTTTTAACGTTTATTTATTTTTGAGACAGAGACAGAGCATGAACGGGGGAGGGGCAAAGAGAGAGGGAGACACAGAATCCAAAGCAGGTTCCAGGCTCTGAGCTGTCAGCCCAGAGCCTGACGCCGGGCTGGAACTCATTGACCGCGAGATCGTGACCTGAGTTGAAGTCGGACGCTTAACTGACTGAGCCACCCAGGCGTACTGATGAATATATTTTTAAGTTTACTTATTTGTTTGGAGATAGAGTGCGTGTGTGAGCAGAGAGAGAGGGAGAGAGAGAGAGAGGCAGAGAGAATCCCAAGATTCTCTGTGCCATCAGTGCAGAGCCTGATGCAGGGCTTAATCTCATGAATGGTGAGATCATGACCTGAGCCAAAACCAAGAGTATGATGCTTAACCTAATGAGCCACCCACGTGCTCCCATTGACGAATATTGTGGTTGCTTCCATGTCTTAGCTATTGTGAAGAACGCTATAATAAATATTAAGTGCAGACATATCTTCAAAATGTTAATTTAAATTCCTTTGAATATATATGCAAAATTGGGACTAATAGATCATATGGCAGGGCTATTTTTAGTTTTGTGAGGAACCTCTATACTGTTTTCCATAGTGGCTGTACCTACATTGCCACCAACAGTGTATGAGGGTTCCATTTCTCCACATCCTCTTTATAACATTTTTAAAGGCTCTTTTATCTTTTTAATAAAAAACACACTAATAGGTGTGAAGTGATATCTCATTGTGGTTTTGATTTGCATTTTCCTGATGATTACTAGTGTTTTTTTCACGTATCTGTTGTACATTTGTGTCTCTTCTTTAGAGAAATGTATATTTACTTCTTTCATCCTTTTTTAAATCAGATCAGTGTGTTTTTAATATTCAGTTGTATGAGTTTCTTATATGTTTTGAATATTAACCCTTTATCAGACATATGATTTGCAAATATTTTATCCTATTATGCAAGTTGTCATTTCATCTTGTTGATTGTTTCTGGAAGCTTTCTAGTTTGAGGCAGTCCCACTTGTTTATTTTTCTTTTTGTTGCATTTGCTTTGATGCCATATCCAAAAATTTATTGTCAAGAAAAATGTCAAGAAGTTTTTGCTCTGTTTTCTTCTAGAGTTTCATGATTTTTGGTCTTACATTTGAGTGTTTAATACACTATGACTTGATTTTTATATGTTCAATTTCATTCTTTTAAATGAGAGTATCCATGTTCCCAAAATCATTTATTAAAGAGAGTATGCTTTCCCATTGCATTTTCTTGACTCCTCATAAATTACTCATAGTTAATCCTCGTAAATTACTTCTCATAAATTAATTAATATAATTAATAATTATTATAAAATAATTAATTATTTATAATAATTATCATATGATAATAATAATTATATATATTATATATAATAATTATATATTATATATATTATATATATTATATATATTATATATAATAATTATCATAAAATAATTACTTCTGATAAATTAATCAACCATAGTTGCAGAGTTAATTTCTGCTTTCTAGTCTATTCTACTGGTCTATATGTCTGTTTTCATGCCAATACTAGTGTTTTGATGACTATAGCTTTGTAAAATATTTAAAAATAAGAAACTGTCATGCCTTCAGCTTTGTTCTTTGTGCTAAAACTGCTTCTCTCTTTGGGATATTTTATGGCTGCATATACATTTTAGGGGACTTTTTTTTCTACTTATATTAAAAAAGTCACTGGGAATTTGATAGGGATTGCATTGAATCTGTATATCACTTTGGTTAATATGGAAATTTTAACAATATTAATTCTTCCATGAGCACAAGACCTCTTTCTATTTATTTGTATCTGCTTTAATCCCCTTCATCAGTGTTTTATAGTTTTCAGCATAAAAGTTTATTTGCTTACTTTATTCACAAGCATTTTGATGTTAATATAAAGTGAATATTTTCTCAAGCTCTTTTTCAGAGATATTGTTGTTGGAATATGTATAGAATACGTTTAGAATGTATGGAATTGTATGTATGGAATACATATAGAAATTCAACTGATTATTGCATGTCAATTTTCTATCCTGCAATTTTGCTGAACTCATTTATTCATTCTAATAGTTTTTCTGTGAAAAATTTAAGGAATGTAGACAAAATCGAGTTATCCACAAGCACAGATAATTTTACTCCTTTTCCAATTTGAATGCCTTTTAATTCCTTTCTTTACCTAATGCTCTAGCTAGAAGTTCCAGTACAGTGTTTAAATAAAATTTGAAAGTGTGAGCATCCTTGCCTTTTTTCAGATCTTAGAGGAAAAGTTTTCAGGTTTTCATCATTGAGTAGGATGTTACCTATGGGTTTTCATATATGGCCTTTATCGTGTTAAGGTAAGTTCCTTCCATATCTAATTTTTTGAAATTTTTATGATGAAAGGATGTTGGATTTTGTCAAATGCTTTTTCTACATGTATTGAAATAATATTGTTATTTTATTTTTCATTTTCTTAATGTCATGTATCACATTAATTAATTTGCATGTGTTGGACAATTCTTGCATCCCAGGGGTAAATCCCACTTGGTCATAATGCCTGATCCTTTTAATGTGCTGTTGAATTTGGTTTGCTAATATTAAGTTGAGGATTTTTGCCTCCGTGTTTATAGGAATATATGCCTATAGTTTTTTTCTTTGTGGTGTCCTTATCTGGCTTTGATATCAGGGTGATGTTGACCTCATAGAAAGAGTTTGGACATGTTTCCTCTTCTGTTATTTTTAAAAGAGTTTGAAAAGCGTTAATATTAATTCTTTAAATGTTTGGTAGAATTCACCTGTAAAGTCATCTGGTCCTAGCTTTCCGTTGTTGGAAAGTTCTTGATTGCTGATTCTATCTTTGGTCATACTCTCCTTATCAAGAAAAGAAAAATAGGGTGAAGTACTGGGAAGAATGTATCTATCTCCCATTTTGTCAATGCCACCTAAGGACAAGACAGTACAATTGTTAAATTTTATGAAAAAAATGCAGTCAATTTTTCTAATTTAAGAGAAAATAAACTAAATAAAAATTTTAAAGCAATCTTTGCAATTCATTCATTCAGCAAGTATGTATTTAATACTACTAAATGCCATGCTCTGTTCTAGGTACCAGGGATGCTGCTGTAAGCAAAACAGACCAAGTCCTTCCTTGTCATCATGGAGGTACCCTCAATTTTATGTATGTGTGAATATGTTGTTGTATTGCCCACAAATGTAAAAGAAGTGATTTACAAATTGATATTTTTAGGAAAAGAGTGAAAGGTAAAGGATATAAAACGTTTAGGTGAACCATAATAAACCAGAAATTTAGCCACATATAGTGACCATTTGTATGTTAGATGCTGAGCCCTAGTCACAGAACACACTCTAATGAGAAAAAAATGTGTTCTTTATTTTAGGCCAATCGTAGTTCTCCTTAGGTTAGGAAACTTTAAGTCTCATTTTTGCTCTGTGTAAAAGTAACATGCATGCCTTTAGTCTTACCAGTTTGGGGTAACCCATTTGAATCACACTAGTTTGGTAGCCCAGTCTAGCATAATGTTTATACTGAACCTACATCTCCTGGTGTATCCTTGATCATTTGGGGGATTTCAGAGAGGGTTTCAAAAATGCACACATGTACTTACATTTTTGAGTTAATACAATCCTCTTCTCTAGGTCTGCAAGCCTCCTGAGCAGAAAGCTATGTTGTTTCAAGATGTAACTTCTTTCCCCACAGGTCCTCAACACGGATCTCACGTGAGAGGCAGGGACAGATGCCATAGCCATTCCTTCATTATCATTTCTCCCTTTCTCCTTTCAAGTACCTGTGTATCTATGTTCTTCTTCCTTCAGAATTGGTCTCCTTAGCTACTTTGTCACCATTCTGATTCTTCCTATTTTTTTCTCTCCCTATTCTTTCTTAAAAAATAAAATATTGGAGCACTCAGTGGGTTGAGCATCTGACTCCATTTTGGTTTAGGTCATGATCTTGTGGCTGTGTGATCTAGCCCCACGAAGTGCTTCATGCTGGGCGTGGAGCCTGCTTGGGATTCTCTCTCTCTTTCTCTCTCTGTCCCTCCCCCACTCACATGCTTTGTGTCTCTCTCCCTAAAAAAAATAATGTTAGAAACATAAAATATCAAAAACCTTATGCATATCGCCCTCATGCCAATAGATACTTGGAAGCAGAATGGATCACCAGACTACACACACAGTCTCCTAAGTGGAATCTAATTTTCCAGAAGATTGGAACAGTCACTGAATTTTTCTAGGCATCATGTTCCTCATTTTTAAAACAGTAGGTTTAAATCTCTATGGCTTATCTCCATACTCTTCAACATAATCTTAAAAATCATAAAACACCCTGGTTTTCCTTAGAAAAAGAAAATTAAATGAGTGTTTTGTAAGTCCATCTTTGTTTTTCATTTTTAAAAAATATTTTTAAGATGTTGCAACTTATTTCTACCTATGAATCTCCTTACAATTTCTCCCAGAGAGTTTATATTGCATAGATATTCATCTGTAGGCAGAAGGACTGGGAAAATAGCATTTTATTATAAAGTGCCCTTGTAAAATAATATAAATAAAGAAGATATTCTGGAAAATAGAGGGAAGTATACGTCTGTCAAGTCTATACATTTACAGAAAGCAAATATCTCTTCACACAGCTCCCCCCCCCACACACACACAAAGAAGCTTGCTGTCCTTATCTTTAGAAGTAAAATAACTGGCATATTTGCTAAAAAATCAATTTGTCACTGGAGTAAATGCTGGAAATGAAACAATACTTATGTAAGTAAACTATAAAGTATACAACTAAGAAGAACATCAAAGAACTACTAATCAGCATGAAACTGAAATTACACGTGATACAAGTGTAAATACTGGTCTATAAAAATAATTATAGAAGTTTTTAATTTGTTTTGTGTCTTGGTTTTCGTTTTTGTTTGTTTTTGGGGTTTTTTGTTTGTGTGTTTGTTTTTGAGAGAGAGAAAGAGAATGTGTGGGGGAGGAACAGAAGGAGAAAGAGAGAGAATCCCAACCAGGCTCCACGCTCAGCCCAGATCCCAACATGTGGCATGATCCCACCACCCTGGGATCATGACCTGAGCCAAAGTCAAGAGTCGGATGCTTCACCTACTGAGCCACCCAGGAGCCCCAATTATAGAAGTTTTGAATAACTTTTCTTATTGACTTTACTTATGAACAACTTCTATAGCCTGATAAGAATGGAGTTTTGCAGCCATATGCTTCCTTATATGACCTGCCCTCATAGACTATAGTAACTGCACAAGAATACTCGACAAAAAAACTGGGAAATATTCCTTGGTATAAGCAGGGTTTCACAGAATGAAGAGATTAACTATTCAGTTTGTCCTTAAATATTTATTTCTAAGAAGCTATGATCACTTCTGTGGTCCCATGAAATGCCACCCACTCATGGACTCTTAGAAGTACCAAACATAAATCTAGTACTCTCCCCTATAGAACTGATTTAAAAAGTATCCATATTAAAAAATAAGGATACTTAAAAAGTATCCCCTTATTTTTTAATAAGGGGATACTTTTTAAGTCTGTTCTTAAAATTCTTACATCTATACCTCCTTGAAACTTTAAAGCAATAAGAAAGGGAGGGTTATAAGTTGAACAAGAATTTATTATTTTTAGGCCAGTATTAATTTATGGCTTCTAGACATTATTCAAACAAAAATAAAATCCCATATGTTTTTTCAAATTAAAGAAAAAAATTAGTTTCTGTTTCATCCATATAATCTTACTAGTAAAACTATAGTGGGATGATAAGCTGTTAATAACCATAATTTTGAGTTTTTTTCTCTGCATACTACATTGATTTGTTGCTTTTCCAATAAAAGAGAATAAAATATACTTAATATATACTGTAAACATACATTCAAGTTAAATTTATCAAACTTCCAGTTAACTTATTATCTTGAAAGTGAATAAACATTATAGATAGCAAAATGTTTTGTCTTTGTAAATATTCACACATCCAAAGAAATTGGATACTATTGAATGGGATATAATAGGTTATATTACTGCCTGTAGCTTTGGACACTCACATATTTTTCTTTCTTTCTTTCTTTCTTTCTTTCTTTCTTTCTTTCTTCTTTCTTTCTTTCTTTCCTTCTTTTTCCTTCCTTCCTTTCTTTCTTCTTTCTTTCTTTCTTTCTTTTTTTCTTTTGTCTTTTACCATTACTGTTCATTGCCAAAAGGAAATCAGTTTATCTATAGTACTGTTGGAAGAGTTGTGAAGTAATAAAGATCATGTAATAAGAAAAGAAATAATAGAGTCGATGCTATTTGAGAGGTTAGTACACATGAAACACCTTCAGGGTCTCTTTTAACAGCTCTATGATACTGTGGCATATCATTCTGAATTGTTATTCAGTGGATGGGTATCTGACTGACACAGTAGTCTTTAAAGCAGGGTTCTGTCACATGGAGAAGCTCCTGTAGAAAGAAATATTCCACAGCATTTCTTCATACCTTGTACTACCACTATACGGGGTCATATTCACTCTGTGACTGGAGTCCTGCCTCAAAATCCAATATCAGAAAGAATGAGCAGGTAATTGTAGCAGAAATTTTCAAAGTGAAATATTTTCCTATGAATATATTTGTTATATGTTTTATAAAGAAAAATAACTCCCAGGTGCACCTGGTTGAGTGTCTGACTCTTGAGTTCATCTCAGGTCAAGATCTCATGATAGTCAGATCTAGCCCCACATCGGGCTCTGTGTTGAGCGTGGAGCCTGTGTAAGATTCCTTCTCTCTCTCCCTCTGTCCCTCTCTCCCTCTCGCGCATGCTCTCTCTTTCTGCCTCAAATATAAAAAAAGGAAGAAAAGAAAAATAAAAATAGCTCCTAAATCCGATGTGATTTCTGCATTTTTTTCTCATCATTAATTTTTGGTATACCACTTATAAAAATATGGAAAAGTGTTTGAATGTTGAAGATATAGAGAAAGCAATGATTAGCATTTTTGTTGTAAATATTAAGTACTACATATGGAAAAATAGTACAAAGTATATAGTACAGTATATAGTATAGTACGAAGTATACAGTACAAAGTATAGAGAAATTACTAATAAATGTTATTTTAATTATTGGATTAATTAAATACAAAGTGCATTCATTCAAATTTCAAAATTAGAGAACCTTTGCCTGTTATGTGGACAGATGACTGATTTTTTAAAAACATTTGAGTTGATAAATGTGATTTTTCTCCTTAGATATATTAACACACTACATTAAGCATTTCCTAATTTTGTGTTACCCTTGCATTTCTGAAATAATGCCTATTGTTTCAAACTGTATTACTGTTTTTATCAGCTTCTAGAGACTGATATTTCATTTAATATTTTTCTTTGATATCCATAAGTAAGCTATAGTTTTATTTTTTTGTGAAAACACCCTGTTTTGCACTGATTTTATACTCACATAATAGAAAGAATTAGAAATTTTCCTTCTTTTTTGATACTCTGGGAGAGTTTTAAACTCGCTGGAATTATCTCTTCCTTAAAAGTTGGTAAAATTTCTCTGAAACGCTCCGTGTATCCTGCTTTGGTTGAAATAAAGGAATTGTCTGAAACTTTCTTTTAAGTCCTTCAGTTTGGATATTCTATTTCTAGTCTCAGTTTTTATAAATTATATATTCCTAAGTAATTAAACTTTTTAATGACGTTTTTAAATTTACTTACAGAGAGATGATTAAAAAGGTCTCTTTATTATTTTCTTAATTTAGTAGCCTATCTCTTAGCTTTCACTATCCTGGATTAATTTTCCTATTTTTTTTCCCCTTTAAAAATGTAGCTTCAAGTCCTCTAGTTCAGAAAGTTGCATTGAATCATATTATTTAATTTTTGTTTTAGATGACTACTATGATTTTCTCCTTTGAGGTGATGAATATGCCTGTATTAACTGACTTATATTTGCTGTGGTGTGCTGTTTCTCAGGAAGATCAGTGCTTGATAGATCTCAGCAGTCGGTCCTCTCTGGGCATTTGTTCAGCTGATGTATTTGTTCAGTCCTTTACCCAAGATTTGTGCACCCCTCCAGTGCAGCCTACCTCCAATTACTTGTGGATGCAGGTAAAGATTTGCTTCCCCCCCATACCCCCCAAAAAATGTTTGATTAACTTGGAATGACTCTCCCAATTTCAGATTGTCCCACTGGTTCCTCTGAAGCTTTCTTATGATTGATTGTACCATAGGACAAATTCTCCCTTAGTTGATCCTGTTTCTTGTCCTTCTGTCCACAAGTAGATATCTTGACAGCACTCTCCAATATATTTCCTGCATTCTAATTCCTATGTAAGTTTCAGTTTAGGAGTGGCCAAAACAAGTAGATACTAAATTATAGTGATGAATCACTGTATTAGTCATCAATTTCTACATAACAAATTACTCCAAAACTTGACATTTGATATCAAAAAACGTTTATTATTTCACACAAATGCTGGGTGATAGGAATCCAGAAGCATCTTAGCTATGTAGTTCTGGATTAGGGTATCTCATAAGGTGGCAGTTCAGCCATCAGGCAGGACTTCATTCATCTCAAGGTTGAACTGAGGCTAAAGGATCTGCTTCCAAGCTTTGTCGCATTTTTGGTAGGCTCAGTTCTTCACTGGCTATTGGGTGGAGAGCTCAGTTCCTCACCACATGGGTCTCTCCACACAAGGGCCTCAAGAACTGGCACCTAGCTTCCCCCTGAGCAAATGATCTAAGAGAGTGAGATCTCAAGACCAAAGCCACACTCCTTTAAGAATATAAACTCTGAAGTGGCATACTCAAAATTTCTGCCATATACTCTCTAAGAGCAATCCTGGTACAGTATAGAAGGAACTACACAAAGGTGTGAAGAGTAGGAGGCAGTGGTCATTTGGGGCCATCTTATAGTCTGGTTGTAACAGTCACACACCGCAGGGCTGGTGCATTAGTTACATGCTGCTGTGCAACAAATTACTCCAAAACTTAGTGACTTAAATAACATTTATTATCTCACTGTTTCTGGTCAAGACTTTGGGCACAGCTTACTTAGATCCTCAGCATCTGAGTCTGTTAAAAGGTCACAGTTATCTCAAAGCTCAACTGGAAAGGATTTGTTTTCTAGATCGCTCACATGGTTATTGGCAGGATTTAGTTCCACATGGCTTGCTAAACTAACGTCTTAGTTCCTCATAAATTGTTGGCTGGAATCCTTCCTCATTTCTGTGCCATGAGGGCTTCTGCATAGAATGCCTTATGATAAGCACTGGCATCACGGCAAGCAAAAGAGAAGACAAGAGAAAATACCAGCAAAAGTCACAGTCTTCTGTAACCCAATCATGGAAGTGACATCCCATCATCTTGCCACATTCTGTTAGAAGCAATCAGTAGGTTTATCCCACCCTCAAGGGGAGGGGATTATATAAGTATAAATACCAGAGATGGAGATCTTTGGGAGCCACACTACAGCTGGCAATGTGTTACTCTATCAGGGTTTGTAGGTAAAGAAAAGGTAGCTGGAGGCACAAAGTGGCTGTAAAATTGTAAGAGCTCACTGTTGGTAAACTAGAAGGTATACTTTTAGAAGGAGATATACTAGACCTGTATAAATCAGTCATTTTAAAAATATGGAGGATACAATAATAAGGATGATGGAAATGAATGATTGTTGCTGGAGATAACTGATACTTGGGAGAGAGTAATGTAGGGCGGAAAATGATTAACCCTCAATTAAAGACCATATATGAGAGCTGGTGGGCCTGCCTGGCAGCATATAAATCATCATCTCATGAACTAGAGGGTCAAGAAAATTGAGGATAAGTTCCGTGACTTTAATCATAGCAGTAACAAGGCTCCAAAGATAGTTAAATGTCTAACCTACACAGGTTTGTTAAACGACCTTGATTGGAAATAACTGAGCCCTTAAAAATGGGAGAGGGTTATCTGGGTTGAATCGCATTTGAGGATGGGTCTTTAAGCAAGTAATGTTGAAAGCCTGGATATAACTGCAGGGATTTCTGAGGAGTGTGTCCCACGGAGTAGCTATCCAATTGCCTGCCGTTCCAGCAGTAGGCCTTTAATACTATCAGCATCAAGTTGTCTTTTCCAATGCAGTGTCTCCGGGTGGTATGGCATCTTCACTAAGTCCTAGTCAGCAAGCACCACATTTAATAGTAAAAGCTTAGGAGTGATTGGCATGTCACCAGCTGAGAACAAGATAATATTCTCAAGAAGGAAAATGGAGCAGAAATGCAAGGAGGAAAATGGTGTCGTATTGAAGACAAACTATGTCAATCTTCTTCCCAATTTCGCTAGTCATTACTGACAACCAAGGGCTGAACAATGTCTAACAGGAAGTTCCGAAACTGGCTCAAATGTCACCATTGCCAAATAATTGTATTTTTGTGGGTCTCAGTGACCTTGTCTGTGAATCAGGATGTAATTTTCACCATGGGCAATCTACAAAGGTTCAGAAGACCATTTGTTTCATATAAAAGTTAGAGTCTTAGTATAGGAACAAAGAAAGCTATTGCTCAAATGTTCACTCACAGAGAATGGGGGCATGTGTCAGAGAAAGAGCTGAGTATCAGAGACAAGTTTGGAGCATGTTAAAGTAAGGCGAGCAAGGGTTACAGAAGAATGAACATGAGAATACTCTGAAGGCCGCCAGTGTTAACCTTTGCCACCTGCTCACTTGAGGATGCATTCACATTTAAGAAACTTATTTGTACTGCCTTCATATTTTGTTGTAATAGAGGAAAAACATGCATATAAATGTAAGCTCCAAATAATCACTAGCTGCCAACCCCTAGAAGCAGGCCCCGGAGCAATTCTCTAACCCTATCCATTGAGCTGGTCAATGAGGCCCCATGACACTCATCTGTTTACTCTTATCAGGTCAGAAAGTCTTAACCTCACCAGAGAGCCTTGCCCCTAGGCCTCTCCTCAAGTTTCCTGGTCCAGGCATCTGCAAAGTTACACCTCAGGTCACCCGGGTCCTTCTTTTCCCTATCTCCCTGGATGGCACAGTTATTCCCTGTTTCCCACTCTTGACTATATACCGTTAACCTTTTCCTTCAAAGTAAATCTAGTTGTAAAGAAGGCATTTCTCCTTTTGTTTTTGTTTTTATAGAGTGGTGGTAAAAAAAATTTACACAAAAGAAAATGACACTTAATTCCTGTGGTAAAAGGATCTGAATTGCCTAGAAGTATAGTAACTATTCTAATCAGAGCCATTAATTGTGATAGATTGTAAATTAATTCATCTGGCCTTTAACTCCTAAAGAGCTCAAAGTATTTTACAAACATTGATTCATTTTGTCTTTAGTGAAAAAAGACCCCTAGGAATAAATCATTGGGGGAGGGGGGGGTAAAGAAACAAATATTTCTGAAAGACCATTCATAATTTGTACCATTCCCTTTTTATTTCCAGGTAGTACACGATGGAAGGCATCCTCTTAATGTCAGTGTTCTTCGAGGGGTGATGAGCCAATTTCTCACTGAATCCCTCTTTGAAGCCTTCCCTTTTGGTAATTGTATTAGCTTGCTAAAGAGGTCATAATGAAATACTTCAAATTGGGTGTCTTAACAAATATGTATTGTCTCACAGTTCTGGAGCCTGGAAACCCAAAATCAAGGTGTGAGCAGAAATGGTGTCCTCTGATGGTTGTGAGAGAAGGATCTATTCCTGTAGAAAAATAGATACATAGATGTCCCCGTAAAAGATGTTGATGTGTCTTCACAACTTCTATGTGTTTCAATCTGTATTCAAATCCCTCCTTGGTATAAGGATACCAGTCATTCTGGATTAGGCGCTCACCCTACTCCAGTATGACCTCATCCTAACTTGTTATATCTGCAATGATATCTCCAAATCAAGCCACATTCTGAGGTACTAGTTGTTAGGATTTCAACATATGGATTTGGGGGAGACACAACACTTCCCTTAACAGTTATGTTAAGGTTTTACTCTTAAAAATACTCATCAATGGAAAGGAAAAAATGGTAGATTAAAACATGAGATCTAGAGAGATAAATTTCCAATTCTACTAGTTTCAGTGTCTAGTGTCACAAACTTAGAAAGTACCTAGAAACAAGAGCAGTTTTATACATCCAATTGTAAGTTCCTTTATGTGAATTCTATGTTGTAAAACAGATCAGGCATAGGGCAGCTTACCAAATTACAGGACTCACCAAGTCATTCCTAAAGTTCTTTTCTTTTTTTAAGTTTATTCATTTTTATCTTGATAGCAGGAGGGAGAGCAGGGGAAGCACAAGGACAGGGAGAGAGAGAGAATCCCAAGCAGGCTCCACACCATCAGCACAGAGCCCAACATGGGGCTCGAAACCATGAACCACAAGATCATGACCTGAGCCAAAACCAAGTCAGACGCTTAAACCGACTGAGACACCCAGGTGCCCCATTCTAAAGTTCTTTTTTAATTCAAGTGCTTATATCAGGTGATTTAATTTGTTAAGGTATCTTTCTACCCAATAGACAAAACAGTATCAACTTACTGTGGTAAGGCCGATCTGTGATTGTAATAGAAAAAGATATTCAACAAAGCAAATGAAACTTCTGGCTTTAATAGCCAAAAATCTAATGAATACCCAGTTCCTTCTTATGTAACACGTGAAAAATTATAAATTACTTTTATCAGCAATTATGCTTTATGTTCATCAACTATTTGTTTGGATCAACTGACAAAGAGCCAATAGTTTGTTCCTCCTTTATCACTGGTTAATTAAACCAATAAGTTATATGGATGCCATGAAATCATGCCAACCCAATGCATATACATTTTTACAGGTAAAGCCTTTTTAAAAATTAATAAACAAAGCCATCTTCTTGCATTTACAGCTGCTTCATGTAAATTATATAAAAGAACAAAGCCAGGAATTGACCGGTAAGCATGTCACTGATGAGTATATAACGCATGAATTAAAGTTTTGATTTTCAATGTAGGTGACAATCTGAGGATGCTGTTAACACTTTGTGCTAATGTTATTTTATGATAGGAAAGTATTAGGGAATTCAGTACAGGCTAGTGTCAAATTTAATTAACAATAAGGTCCATTTTTAGCCACCGATTCTATTTGTCAAAATTTATCTTGATATTTAAATGCATAGGGCAAAACTATTATTGACTTTCCTCACTTCTAAATTACACAAATTTATTCATTTTAAATATTTCATTCAGCATATTTGCTAGAATGTGCTTTCTAACGTAATGGCCAAATGAGGTCAAATCTCTTCACTTTTATTTGGGCTCAAGTAAACTGTTGTTTAAAGTACATGCTCCCTAAACTGCATTTCATAAACACCGGATTATTAATGAGGATATATTCTGAGTCTTATTCTTTTTGCTTAACCCCATAATTATAGAAGGATTCTACAACATTAAGAACAATAGCCCTCGCATGTAAAGTTGCTACTTTATCCTTAGAACAACGTATCCGTTTCGGCTCTTGGATTATAAGCAACAACTTAAGTATTAGGTGTCTTTAAATAAACAAATAATAAGATAATCAGCTTATGTAAACAAAAGTCCAGAAATAGGTGTGACTTCAGACAAGTCTTAATCTGAAAATTCATAGTCATCAGGGCATCAAGTACAATGGCTGTGGTTCTCTCACTTCTGTACTTTTTCACGTGTTGGTCTCATCCACACGCTGGTCCTACTCAGCTTAACAAACACTAGTGTGGCCTCAGATCTTATGTCTAGGCAACTTATCTTCACTCCCATTATCTGGGTGCCTAGTGAACATGCCTTTTCACAGTATCCATGGAAAAGGAAAGAAATGTTTTTCCCAGATGCCCTGACACTGTCTCCTCATGTCTTATTAGCCAAACATAATCATCTACCCTCCTATTACTGGCACAGACTAATTGTTTAAAAGTAGTCTGATTTGGGGTGCCTTAGTGGCTCAGTTGGTTAAGCGACGGACTTCGGCTCAGGTCATGATCTTGCAGTTCATGGGTTCGAGCCCCGCATTGGGCTCTTTGCTAACAGCTTGCAGCCTGGAGCCTGCTTCGGATTCTGTATCTCCCCTCTCTCTGCCCCTCCCCTGCTCACACTCTGTCTCTCTCTGTCTCTGTCTCTTTCCCTCTCAAAAATAAACATTTAAAAAAAATTTTTAAAAATAAATTAAATAGTCTGATTTAGCCATACAACTAAAACTAGAATCCATTTATCTGAACAACTTTTCTGAGCCCAGAAGAGAGGCTCTCAAAAGAAATCTGACAGTATCGTAATGAATACATGCATACTGAGTATGAAAACAATAAACATCTACTCAGAGCAGGTATTATCATCCTCATTTAATAAATGAAGAAACTGAGATGTGGAGAGATTCAAGATATGCTTGTAACTAGACACTAACTAGTAAGTGATGATATATAATAAGATTGTTCGCCCTAGGAGAGATCTACAACTACAAAACCATATTCTTACAGGGGGGCTTATAAATATTAAAGCTTACCTTGTCAGCTGATATAATCTTGGATCGACCTCTGTGTATCTTCCTATTAAAAAAATCTACTTGTAAGAAAAACCATTTACCTGTATACATTACAGCTACTGCACAATTAATTATTGACTCTTATATTGTGCTGATAGAGGCCCAAATTAAGTATTTATGCCCAGACTACACAAAAGCACTACAATGGCCATCATCAAACACCAAAAACCATGTACCAATTTCTGGATATATTCAACATACACAGTGTGTGCCACGTGTTATTGAGAACTTCAGTATGATATAATGATTCCACATGGATTATACTCCTTAAAATGCTCTCTACAGATGATGCATGTGTGAAAGTAACACAGTTATGCTAAAAGAGTATATACTCTGCACATTTCACGCAATGGTATTTTCTGCTCCTTTTGTTAATAGTTCTGCCATTACGGGTTCTAAGTCATCCAGTTCCAAGTGATCCTTCTAAAAGTTCCACCATTAAGTGCCACATTCCTCTCTTCACAACTTAAAAAACTAAAATACCACATTGCCTCTGGGAACTCTGAAATTTCTCGCACACTGGGAAGGAAGTCTGTTAGAAATGCAGATGAGAGATTTACCTCACGTAACACTTTCAAACTGGTAAAGCAAAGTGAAGTGGAAACCATATTTTTTTAAGGTATCAATTAATCACAACCCTTCTCCCTTGGTATTCTGAAGCAACTGAGAAATTGACACAAGAACCACATGGAAAGAAAAAAAAATTTGAGAAGGAGAGAGAGAGAGAGAGAGAGAGAGAGAGAGAGAGAGACTGAGCACAAGTTGGGGAGCGGCAGAGGGAGTGGAGAGAGAGAATCCCAGAATCCCAAGCAAGCTCTATGCCCAGCGTGGAGCCCAATGCAGGGCTCGATCTCACGACCCCGAGATCATGACCTGAGCCAAAACCAAGAGTCAGATGCTAAACTAAGCCACCCAGGTGCTCCCCCTAGAAAAAAAAACAAAAACAAAAACAAAAACATATTGATTAATAGTAATCACATTGCAGAATGCAACTTAAAACCAGGATTAAGACTAAACTTCTTGTGCCCAGGTCTTTAACCACTGAAAACCTGGAATTGCAGAATAGGGTCAACTAGATTTGCCCCAGCAGCTACAGACAGAAAAGCTTAGGGGTTCCTACCTTACAGAAGCAAGCTCGAACTCAGCTGCATAAAACATGGACGAAACTGCCAAGAGGAAATCTTCTGGTTCCTTTTATCACCATGTGTCAGGAAGGGAAAAGAGCTGGGAACAAACAGAAGTGACTTGTACCCAGATCTTGTAAACTAACAAGGGGGAAAAAGCTTTCCTTTCCTTTAACAAGTTGTTTTTTTTTTTTTTTACCTGAAGAATGAAAAATAACCTTCCCTCTTTAAAAACTAAAACATGTGCCATCCCAGACTGACAATTGTAGATATACTCTAGAGAGGAAGCCCTCCTAATGTAGGTCTTTCTAGAGATATGAGTGTGACAGCTAACAGACCAGTTACAGGGTCTACCTTGGCATAGGTCCACGTCTGGCTTCTGTCACTTAACAACTTCGTCACAGTGAGGAAGTAAACCATCTAATCCTCAGTTTCGTCACCTGTGAAATGTGTATAGTCCTAATACCTACCTCACAGAATTGCTGGAATATTTAAATGAAGTTATCTGTATAAGGCACATACTGACATTACCTATCACAGAGTAAGCTCTCCAGAAATGTTGACGGTCTTCATTAATGTAACTACCTCCACGGGCTCTATCACAGACAAACAAGTCAGGAATTAGTAAGGAAAGAATTTCTTCAAAAGGATTATTGCAAGGTAAGGAAAGGACTATCGCAGCAGGGAGAATACTGTGACTACAATTTCTGCAACTATCTCTAATCAAATAGAACATCTTTTTAAATGTATGAAATTTATTGTCAAATTGGTTTCCATACAACACCCAGTGCTCATCCTAAAAGATGCCCTCTTCAATACCCATCATCCACCCTCCCCTCCCTCCCACCCCCCATCAGCCCTCAGTTTGTTCTCAGTTTTTAAGAGTCTCTTATGCTTTGGCTCTCTCCCACTCTAACCTCTCTCTCTCTTTTTTTTTTTTTTTCCTTCCCCTCCCCCACAGGTTCCTATTAAGTTTCTCAGGATCCACATAGGAATGAAAACATATGGTATCTGTCTTTCTCTGTAGAACATTTTTAATTTAATAGGATAAAGAAAAAGAAAACATGTATAAGCAGAATCTTTGAAGGGGAAACTGAACAAACAAGGGGAAATGACCAGTGGGTCTGATAAGAAAAGGGTCTTGCTGTGTGGTTAGTTGACACCCAGGGAAAGCTGATTAGAAGGCATTTAGTTCAGATTGTTATAACAAATTATCATAGACAAGTAGGCTTGTACAAGAAACATTTATTTCTCATAGTTCCGGAGGCTGGGAAGTCCAAGATCAAGGTGTCAAAAGATTCAATGTTTGGTGAGATACCACTTCCTGGCTTATAGATGGCTGTCTCCATGTTGTATCTTTACATGGTGGAGAGCAGAGACTCAAGGAAAGCTCTCAAGTCTCTTTGATCCCCATTCATGAGGGTTCCATCCTCATGACTAATCCACCCCCGCAAAGGCCTCACCTCCCGATACCATTATCCAAGGGATTGGAATTTCAATATACGGAGTGGGGGGGTGGCAAGAACATTCAGTACATAGCCGGAACCTTCCATTTTTTTATGCTTGCTCAGGCTTGGGAATAAGCAGAGTTCAGGGCCTGTAGGAAAGAGAAGCCTGACTAAAATTTCGCCCAAAGTAGAGGGTAAGAAACCATCCACTGTAATACCTGGCCAGCTCTAAGTCACCCAGTTCCAAGTGATTGTATTCATTTTGGCTTTACAGCCTAATCCCTCTCTGCTGTTCAGTTTGGGTACCTCATTTGTATTTCAGAAACTTTGTGGTTTCTCCTGGGACTGTAGTACTGGGTGCACACTAGTTTCTTCCATGATTGTGGCAGCGATGTTAGAAACATTCTCCACTGGGTTTCCCACTGGATTGTAAAGAACACACTTATAAATGCCATATATGTCATTTTCTATCTTGACCATCCCACTGAAACTAGATTCCTGCTCTTGCTGCAAAATGATAATGTTCAGTAAAGTGTTCTATGTCAATTCTTGCTTTGTTGAGAAGTAAAGAAGTAACCTTGACTTGTCATACCCCAAGAAAGCATTGCAATAATCCAGCTTCTTCTCAATTTTCTCCCAGTAGTCCCCTAGTGTTACATCTTTACCCCGCTCACCTGGGATTCTCCTGCATATTCCATAGGATTAATGGAAGAAATAACTTAGTGGAATATACATATGCATCACACATCCTTCCTCTTTTCTTTGTCTTAATGTTGGAATCCTTTACTTTAGCCAGACACAGCAGTGTTCTTGTGAGAAACTAAATATACACATAGACAGTGACCAGACCAAACATGGCAACAGAACTCTGACTCACAACTTCTGGAGCAACTAGTCCAGAAAGCCAAACCATACCTCTCCAACAATGGGTCCAAATGGTAAGGATTTGGTCAATGATTGTTATCTTCCCTAATTTTTACTCCTGCTTCCAACTCAGAACCAACCAGAGAAAGCTAAATATATCCTCCAAACTAATCATATGGAATGTCTTAGCTTCTAGTTAGACTTCCTCCAACTTCTTTACTCTGTAAAGAAAACCTGCACCAGACCTATTCAAGACTATTTCAATAGAGGTAAAGACTACTGAGAGTAAAGAGAGATTGATCTGGACTCTGTTGAGATAAAAGGTGTGAGGATTCTTAAATGCTGGAATGAACTACAGGAAAAATATTAGAGCATGTTAATGGGATAATATTAAGATGTGGTTAGTCCTTCTGTGTTTATTAATCCTTATCAACGTTAAGTTCTATTTCCCACAGAAACTAGAAGATAGGGGCCCTGTCTTTCTTGACAATGACATTTGGAAGGTTGACATTCCTGGGTTGTAGATTTACATCTTAAAGGAGTAGAGAATTTATAATTGCAAGTTTTCTTAAAAATTTTTTTTCAAAAAAAAGAGAAGTTAGGAGCCCACAGTCTGGAAGAAGCCTCTCCAAAATTCAGTCAAGCTGTGGGGAACCTTAAGGACATCTTGGTCTTTCCCAAAGAACTCCAATCAGAGTATAGCTAAAGTCTTTCCTATTTTTTTCATTATTAAGCTTTCTCAATTCTCTGCTTGTCTTCCAGTCTCCACAAAACACAAATGAGGGGGCCTAGCTCTCTTACTGTAATAAGCCCCAAATAAAGAGCTTCTATTTGTTTTCATTTGGGTTGTTTTCATTTCTTTCTACATTTGAAAATATGAAAATCTCCGGTAATGGAGATCTGGATCCTTAGACATTTTCATATATAGTGATTATTGGGATTTTTTAAAGTTAGATCTATGGACAATGACATTTCTTCATATTTAAATTTAATAAAGACAGCATTCTACTCCATTTGTGAATACTAGGTCTATTTTTATCAGACAACTTTGATTGTTTATCTGTGCCTCCAACTTGGCTCACCAAAAAGAAAAAAAAAATAAGTAAATTATATAATATGTTATGAATTAATAAATGCAAAATTATAGGGAGCAGGGTAAGAAAAATCCAGAGTGCTCCAAGAGTAGAGAGGGTAATTTTAAATAGGGTGGTCGGAGGGGTGCCTGAGTGGCTCAGTTAGGTAAGCATCTGACTCTTGATTCTTGGTTCAGGTCACGGTCTCCCAGTTTGTGGAATGGAACCCCTCATCCGGCTCTATACTGACAGTGCAGAGCCTGATTGGGATTCTCTCTCTCTCTCTATCTCTCTCTGTGCCCCTCCCTTGCTCACTACACATGCTCTCTCTCTCTCCCAAAATAAATAAATAAATATTTAAAAAATAGAGTGGTCTGAGATTTCATTGAGAAAATAAATTTGAGCAAAATCAAAGAAATTAGTTAATGCATCTATCTGGGCGAATATTATCCCAACCTTGTCATTTTGGTGTGTGTTTGAGGGGAAGAGCAAGGAGGCCAACACTGTTGGAGCAGGGGTTTGGTGGGGTGAAGGGGTAAGGGATAAGGTGAAAGGCAACAGAATGAGCAGATGTCACATGACACAGCACCGTAAGGTCTATAAAGGCAAATGGCTCTTCCTCCAAAGGAAATGAAGGGCCATGGATGATTTTGAGCAAAATAATTCCATGTGAGAAAGAAGGAACACTACAGAAGATAATACCTGGCCTCTTAGTCTCTCTCAAATGTTGGTTCTGTCACAAATATGGAAAAAGTCCCTCTAACCAGGCACTACTGTTTTTTGGGTTGTTTTTTTTTTTTTACTATTTTTTAAAAAAATATCTGAGTACAGTAGGCAATGTTACATTAGTTTCAGGTGTACAGCACAGTGATTCAGCTTCTCCATACATTACGCTATCCCCACCATAAGGGTTACTGCCATCTGTCACCATACAACACTGTGGACAATATCATTCATTGACTTATTTATTCCACAACTGAAAGCTTACACTTCTCATTCTCCCCACTCCCTCTCCTCTGGCAAACCAAGCAAACACAGTTTGTAATCTGTATTTATAGATCTGATTCCACTGTGGTTTCTTTGCCGGTGAAATCAGGCTAGGCCACCGTGTGTGATCTCAAAAAAAAACCTTTGCTCTTGGGAAAAATCTCTGTTAATTCGGAGGAGACCCAGTTCCTTAAATGAGTGCATAATTGACTAATGAAAGGCCTTCACATTATGGCAGCTGAAAAAAATGGCCCAGTGCCTTCTCCGGTATGTTTCCCTAATCTTGCTGCATTTTGTACAATCTGTTCTTTCAAAATTTTTTCAACCGTTTTTTAAAAGCTCCGACAAGTTTCCATGCATCAGGAAAGAGCTGCCAAAAGAGACTGTTCCCAAGAAAAACACTTTGTGTGGGAATGTTTCCAAAAGGTAATGTAGACACCCCTGGAAAAGACAGGCTCAAAATTCTTCAGAAGCCTGAAGTGCTAAGACCATTATCCCGCTTTACGTGCTACCGTTAATGTAACAAAGTCAATCAATGCGTTTTGGTCAATAACCTTCTCAACTATTAACAGGCGAAAATGTGAGCTTCCAAATGACACATCTTGATAAGGTGCTCATCATAATGAGAGGAGCAATTTGCATTTTAGCAGGAGGAAATACAACAGAGCTTTTGAAAATGCAGCTATCTGTTCATTCCCATATTGAATCTGATTGTAAAGGATGGCATTATTGCCTCTTTTTTGTAACTTTCATTTAATAATCTTGACCTTGTCACCACTGGTTTCCACTAAAACCGAGAGGTAGGGAGGAAAAATTCCCTAAACCAAAAATTGTCTTCAATTTCGAGCTTTGTCACTCTTCTGCAGGATACGTTGCAGGAGTATGTGTTTGTCTCTTACTTTGGGTGGTGGGAACTCCTGTTTCACATCAGTGAGGTCTCAAAGGTGGTTAATAATTCCAAGAAAAGAGACTACTGTAAGGGCTTCAGGCCTATATGCCAAGACTGCTAGAATAAAGTCACAACGCATAGAATAGTCGTTGCTCCTTATAATGGGGAGCTTAACTTTATGCTATTATCTGTTTGATGGTTTAAGTGGAATGAAGTGACACAGCTCTGGAAATGTGCGTACGAGGCGGAACAAGAGAGCGTTTGTAAGAGGAATAATTTCAGACCCCCATGAGGTTTCACATAAAACTCATTTGCACATAGAAAGCCTTTCTTCTGGATGATGGATAAATGTAATTCCTAGCTACCAGTGTATTTCTTTTTATACTACTAAGACAGAAGAATGAAATCCAGGCTAAAATGGCTTTAAAAATTAAAACAATTTCTAAAGGAATTGCATCTCTAAATGATTAGACAGTGACTTTATTGACAGTTCCCTCAGGTTGCTAATGCAGCGATTCTTATCAGTGATTCCTGTGATATTCAATACTCGTAAACAATATTGCCCAGTGAAGCAAAAAAAAAAAAAAAAAAAAAAAAAAAAAAAAA